>NW_008608417.1:0-237 GCF_000691845.1 Merops nubicus
AAAATCACTGATGTGTGAAAATTTTACAGAAGCAGCCCATTACTTTGAGCAAATAGCTGCCTTTGATCTTCCTAGGGATTGAACTGGTGATGTCTCAGGACAGGAAAGTCTACTGCTCTTCTTTAAGTGACGCATGTTTTTCATGCTTAATAACATAATTTCTGTAACCTTCAAATGTTTTGGTTTCAGAAAGGCCTTTTTTTTTTTTTTTTTACAATTGTTTCTGGCACCCAGCAG
>NW_008608417.1:273-504 GCF_000691845.1 Merops nubicus
GCCTGAGGTGTTAATTTAGTATAGTATTTCTGACAGGCTTGACAGAAACCTAAGGAAGTCAGATATCCTGGAGACACTTGAGGAGTTACAGGGATTCAGCATATGATTTCTGCTTTTGTCAGCTGGACACACGTGAGAAAGAATTACACGATCTATCAGTTCTCAGTTGCTGTTCGTGCACCGTGAGAAAGAATTACACGATCTATCAGTTCTCAGTTGCTGTTCGTGCAC
>NW_008608418.1:0-310 GCF_000691845.1 Merops nubicus
GCCCCCTCCGCCCGAAAAGTCGCCCGGCTCTTCCCCTCCCCGCTGCCCGCCGGCCAGGAGAGGCCGGGCCAGTGGGCTTGTCCCGCCTGCACCCTGCTCAACGAGCTGAAGGCCAAGCACTGCGTGGCCTGCCACACCCCGCAGCAGTACGTGGCCCAGCGCAGGGGCCTCAAGCCCCTCAAGAGGAGGGAGAGCATGCACGTGGAGAAGAGGCGGCAGACGGACGAGGGAGAGGCCAAAGCCCTCTGGGAGAACATCGTCACCTTCTGCCGGGAGGTGAGCGCTCCCCGCAGGAGCCTGGCTCAGAGGG
>NW_008608418.1:390-647 GCF_000691845.1 Merops nubicus
CTCGTGTCCTGAAGAAAGCTGGGAATTGTTTGGGTTGGAAAAGACCTGTCGGGTCCCCGAGCCCGGCCGTTAACGTGCCCACGCCTGCAGCAGCTGGGTGCTGGCTCTTAACGCTGGAATGTAATGTCCTGAGTCAGTGGGAGGTCATCTCTGGGGTGGAAACGACCCAAACTGCTCGTTCCTGCCCCAAGGGTGAGGAGGTCCGGGTGTTCACTCTGAAACCTAGTGATATTTGAAATCGGCGGGAGAGACCGTCG
>NW_008608418.1:865-4033 GCF_000691845.1 Merops nubicus
GTCGGGGCTGAAGGGGACGTCCTGAGGTGGTCAGTACAGCTCCTGCCCTGTGTGAGGGTGGGGAAGGCTGGGAAGGAGCCTGTCCAGGTTTGCTGGTGGCCCCAGCTGTGACACGTGTGGGTGCAGGAGCTCTGGGAATGGTGAGCTGGGCCTTGGCGTCCTCCTGTTTGTGAGCTGCCAGTGGCTCGGCCCTGGCTCGGGAGGGAGAGCTGAAGGTTTAGCAGGACCCTGGCTCCAGGTGAGGGCCTCCCCTCCCACTCTGAACTCTCGGGCTCAATCTGTCGGGTTTCAGTCTCACCCACTGCTCTGACAGCACCAGTTTTTTCCCTGGGTGGCGTCAGATGCTCCTGTGAACGCTGCTCTTGCCTTGGCCCCTGGCTGGGGGAAGCCTCCAGCTCCTCTGCACCAGCTGGGAAGGGAGCTGCAATCCCACCCTGACGTACAGAGAAGGCTTCTTCTGCCTGGGCCAAGGAGCACGTCCTTGCCTGGGCCTCTGCTGCACGTCCTGGGCCCCACAGAGGTGTTGGACCCGGGAGGGGGGCGGTTGAGGGTTTTTTCTGGGGGGAGTTGGGTTTTTTTAGTTGCTTCATCTCTATTCTAACAGTTGCGGGTGTTTTCCCAGCAGAGAGACCCTGATGCTGCTTATCCCCCTCTTTTAAGCAAGCAAATAACCTCTTTTGGAGGCAGGGAACATCTTTTACTGGGTCCTCCTCTGGGTGTTGTGCCCGTGGCCCAGGTCACAGCCCAGCCCAGCTCGCTGCCCTGCTGCCAGCAGCGTGGTGCTGCACCTCGGGAGGGGGCTGGGGGGGAGCTGTGGGTGTGGGAGGTGTGCAGGGGAGATGGATGTGGGCCTGTGGATGCTGTGGGTACCTCTGCTTCCAGAGGAAAGTACAAAGTGCTGGGGTCAGTTTTGGGCACCACAGGATAAGAAAGACCTGCTGGAGTGGGTCCAGAGAAGGGCAACGAAGCTGGGGAGGGCTCTGGGGAACATGGCTTGTGAGGAGTGGCTGAGGGACCTGGGGGTGCTGAGTCTGGAGAAGAGGAGGCTGAGGGGAGAACTTCTGGCTCTCTACAGCTCCCTGACAGGAGGTTGGAGTGAGGTGGGGGTCGGTCTCTTCTCCCAGATCACCAGTGACAGGACAAGAGGCAATGGGATGAAGTTGCCCCAAGGGAGGCTTCCATTGGATATTAGGCAGAATTTCTTCCCTGGCAGAGCAGTGAGGGATTGACCCAGGCTGCCCAGGGAGGTGCTGGAGTCCCCATCCCTGGGGGGGTTCAAAAAACACATAGATGTGGCACTTGGGGCCATGGTTTAGTGGCCATGGGAGTGTTGGGTTGATGGCTGGATTTAATGATCTTAGAGGTCTCTTCCAACCTGAATGATTCTGTGATTCTGTGACTGCCAAGCCCAGCGTGTCCCCTCTGGAGCAGGGGCAGCTGAGCCCGTAGCCCAGGGCTCTGGTCTGAGGAGTGTGTGTGTGCCAGGTGGCTGCTCACGTGCTCTGTCACTGGCAGTGGCAGCCAAGGCCCCCCACGGTCCAGCTTTTAGCACCAGCACGAGGTGTGAGACGGTCCCTGCCTGGGGAGGTCCCTGTGAGACAGCAAAAGGCAGATTTCAGTCCCAGCCCAGCGCTGGGGGCCGGAGCTCGTGGCGGGGCTGGGAGCTGGACCTGATGTGCCAGATGCATCTGTGCCATTGGCAGGAGATACTGGTCCCAGTCCTGCTCCCCAGCTCGGTGTGGGAAGGGGCTGCAGGGGCCAGGAGGGAGGGCTGGGGGCTCCACGCCAGCTCCTGGGGGTGCAGAGGGGGGGGCTCAGGCCCAGCCCCCTCCCAGGAGCCCCCTGTGCTGCCCACTGACGCTCTCCTCGCCTTTCTCTCTCGCAGAACAAAGTCAATTTTGTAGATGACAGTTTCCCCCCGGGACCCAGGTCGGTGGGGTTCCCAGAGGGGGACAGTGTGCAGCAGAGGGTCAGGCAGTGGCTGCGCCCCCACGAAATCAACTGCAGCATCTTCAAGGACCGCTCGGTGAAGTGGTCGGTGTTCCGGACCCCCAGGCCCTCCGACATCCTGCAGGGGCTGCTGGGGAACTGCTGGTAAGGGGCTGCACCCTCCTGCCCCTTCCTCCATGCCCCTCTGGGGTCCCCCCACTCCAGCTTGGGGACCCCCCTTATACCTCGAGGCGTGTGCCCCCTCCTCTGCCTCACCCCTTCCCAGGCGGTGCCCGTGCTGCAGGGCTGGGGGGCTGAGACCTTCCCATTCCACATCCCCCCCATCCTCCCCTCCCACCCTGGCAGGTTCCTCAGTGCCCTGGCAGTGCTGGCTGAGCGGCCCGAGCTGGTGGAGAGGGTGATGATCACCAGGACCCTGTGCCCCGAGGGCGCCTACCAGGTGAGGCTCTGCAAGGATGGCACCTGGACCACGGTGCTGGTGGACGACATGCTGCCCTGCGACGAGTGTGGCTACCTCCTCTTCTCCCAGGTCAGCTAAAAAAGGAGGGTGCCAGGAGGGGGTGGGCAGTGTGCCAGGGGCTGGGGGGAGGCTCGTCCCCCAACTCCCAGGAGAGGGTTGATGGGGGTGGTGGGAAGAGAGTTGTGGGTTGTGAGGTCCCCTCTGTGCTGCGTGGGGTGTTTGCTGCTCAGGATCCTGCTTTTTGTTTGCTTTTTTTTTTTCAGCTGGGCTCTTGGAGGCTGTATTATGGAATCAGGGAATGGCAGAATGCTTTGGGTGGGGAGGGACCTTAAAGATCCCCCAAATCCCAAAGTTCCAACCCCCTGCAGGGAGCAGGGACATCTGCAGCTGGAGCAGGGTGCTCAGAGCCCCAGCCAACCTCCCCTGGGATGGTGCCAGGGATGGGGCAGTGACCACCTCTCTGGGCAGCCTGGGCCACCTCACAATGAAGAATTTTTTCCTAATATCTGATCTAAATCTCCCCTCTTTCAGTATAAAACTGTAAGCGTGGATGTGTTTAGGTCTCTTTAAGCATATGCCTTTTTGATATCTGTATTTTATATATGGGAAGCCATCCATCACAGCAGCAGGAACACGCTTTAACCTGTGTGGTTTTTGTGCTGGGGAGGCTGAGGGAAAGCTGTTGCTGTCCTCTGCGGGGAGGTCTGGCAGCCTGGCAGTGCCAGGGGGGGCCCGTGGAGCAGGGGGGGATCACAGGA
>NW_008608418.1:4099-6215 GCF_000691845.1 Merops nubicus
CAGGAGAAAGGAGGCCCCCTCAGCCACCGCGGGACGTCACCACTGGGTCTGCCCTGCCTGCCAGGCCCTGCCCTGCCTGCCAGGCCCGGGGGCACTCCCTGGGAGCCTGGCCATGAAGGAGACTGAGAACATTTTATTGGAACGCAGGCAGCAGGATCTGCCAGGCGAAACAAAGCTCTTCTGTCAGGAGAGACAGGGACTGACTGGGGGCTGACTGGGCTCTGCAGATCACAGGATCCCAGAACCCCAGCGTGGTGGGGATGGGAGGGACCTCTGGGGATCATCTCCTCCAACCCCCCTGCTCCAGCAGCTCACCCACAGCAGGGTGCCCAGGGTCACAGCCAGGAGGGTTTGGGATCTCTCCAGAGCAGGAGACTCCACAGCCTCTCTGGGCAGCTGCTCCAGGCTCTGCACCCTCACCCCAAAGAAGTTTCTCCTCCTGCTCAGGTGGCACCTCCTGGGTTCCAGTTGGTGCCCGTTGCCCCTTGTCCTGTCCCTGGGCACCACTGAGCAGAGTCTGGCCCCAGCCTCTTGCCCCTGGGGCCCTTTAGCTCTTGCTCAGCACTGCTCAGATCCCCTCTGAGGCTTCTCTTCTCCAGCTGCACAGCCCCAGGGCTCTCAGCCTGGCCTGGCACAGAGATGCTCCAGCCCCTCAGCAGCTTTGTAGCCTCTGCTGGACTCTCTCCAGTAGCTCTTTGTCCCTCCTGCACTGGGGAGCCCAGAACTGGACCCAGTACTCCAGCTGTGGCCTCACCAGTGCAGAGCAGAGGGGCAGGAGAACCTTCCTCGAGCTGCTGGCCACACTCTTCCTCATGCACCCCAGGAGACCATTGACCTTCTTGGCCACAAGGACCCATTGCTGGCTCATGGGCAACTTGTCCACCAGCACTCCCAGGTCCTTCTCCACAGAGCTGCTTTCCAGTAGGCCAACCCCTCCCCTGTCCTGGTCCATGGGGTTATTGCCCAGGTGTTGAACCTCATGAGGATCCTCTCCCAGTCCTCTGGATTTAAATACACAGAGCAGATGGAGGTGTCAGGCCAGGACTGCAGCACAGGTCCAGCACTGCCCACCTGGGCTGCCTGGCTGCTCCCCAGAGGGTGGGTGACCCCCACAGGGGCACGGAGTGGGGCAGGATGATTGCCAGCACTGCTGGAAGGGGGTCCTGTGAGGGGGGAAACTTTGGAGAGAAGAAGGAGTACTCTGTCTGCATTTTGCCTCTCGACAGACAAAGAGGATCCAGCTGCATTTCTTTCTTGTCAAGATTTAGCTTCTTGTTTTGTTTTTTTTTTTTCTTTTCTGTTCATCTTTCCTCTTACAAATTTCAAGTCTGCTTTCTTGTGCTCTGAAGAGGGAGGTTTTCTCAGGGCCTTGCTTTGCCTTGCCTGGTTTCCAGGGGCGTCAGGATCGTGACAAGGTTTTTGTGCCTCTTGTTTGGCTCCTTGAGCTGATGTGGGGGCTGCAAAAAGCAAACCAGAGAGTTGTTAAATCGAGGGGAAACCAGCCTCTGATCTGAGCTCCCCGCCTGCGGCTCAGGCAGAAACAAACCCCGTGGATTTTGTGGAGTGAGGGGCTCCAAACCCAGTGCAGAGCTCTGTAGGCTTTCTTTATATCCCTGGGAAAGGATCCTTGCTGCCCTGCTTTGCTCTGCCAGCTCTTGGCTGCCACCTGCAAGTCACACACACACATAGAGTGCCAGCTCTGTCCCCACTGCCCTCCCAGCACCAGGGCTGGGCACACAGGGGCCACCAGGCGTCTCCTTGGGGATCTCAGAGTCTCCCCCAGCCTCCACATGCCCAGGACATGGCTGTGACAGCAGCCTGTGGCACCTGCAGTGGTGGCTTGGATGCAGTGATAGAGGCTGTGCCCACGTTGCCAGGGCACACAGAGGCTTTGTGGACCTCTGGGTGTGTTCCTGCAGCTTCTGTGTTTCCTTCTGAAGGTGTCATCAGCTTTGTGATGCCAAGAGCAGCAGCCCAGCACTGAAACAAGGCAATACCCTTTTACTCTGCTCCTGTGAGACCCCACCTCGAATACTGCGTGCAGTTCTGGTGTCCCTACCATCAAAGGGACACAGATCTGTTGGAACGAGTCCAGGGGAGGCCACAGCGATGACCC
>NW_008608418.1:6388-7022 GCF_000691845.1 Merops nubicus
TTCAAGGCTTTGAGCAGCCTGGTCGAGCTGAGAGGTGTCCCTGCCCATGGCAGGGAGGTTGGATGAGATGATCTCCAGGCTCCCTTCCAACCTCAGCCACTCCATGATCCTATGACTACACAGAGAGTTTCCCCCCTGCCAGACCTGTGTGGGGTGATTCCATCATGCTGCTGCCCCTGGGCTGGAGTGGAGGACTTTGTCCATCTGCCTGGGAGCTTCTGGAGCTTGTCCTTGGAACAGCATCTCCATTCCATGGGTGAAATCCCATCGGTCCCATGGCCGTGTCTGCCTGGCTGTGTTGGTTTGGTGTCAGTGAAAGGCAGCTGTTCCAGATGTGCTCCATACCCTCTGCTGTTATTAAACCTTTTTAGATCCAAGCTAAATTCAGACCTTCTGAAGCAGAAGGAAGGGACCATTTGCTTGCGAGGTGGACACCCACCCTGCCATGCCTGGGCCCCCCAGGGCACAGCTCTGGTGGCCCCACATCCTCTCGGACGTGGAGATTTTCCCAAGGGAATTCAAGTGGGCAAAACAAACCCGCTGAGCGGGCAGCGGGCGGTGCCACCCTCGGCCCCGTGCCAGCCAGCTGCTGCTGGCCCAGCCTGGCTGCTCCTCCCCAGCAGGGGGGCTTGGG
>NW_008608418.1:7116-7373 GCF_000691845.1 Merops nubicus
CAAGCTGCACGGTTCGTACTTCGCCCTGCAGGCCGGGCGTGCCATCGAAGGCCTGGCCACACTCACGGGTGCCCCCTGCGAGAGCCTGATGCTGCAGGTCAGCTCCACTAACCCTCGCGAGGAGCCCATTGACACTGACCTCATCTGGGCCAAAATGCTGAGTTCTAAGGAGGCTGGGTAAGCCGAGGCAGGAGCACGGACGTGGGGCGAGGGGGGGGGCCGTGCTTCTCCGTGGAGGCTCAGAGGAGAGGGGCCGG
>NW_008608418.1:7433-7831 GCF_000691845.1 Merops nubicus
GCGGGGGGGGGGGCCGTGCTTCTCCGGGGAGGCTCAGAGGAGAGGGGCCAGTGCGTGACCCAGGAGCCCACCGCCCTTGGCACCCATCTGGAGTGCTGGTGCAGCTCCCCCCTCTCAGCTCTAAGAAATCCTTTCCCCTTTGTTTGATTTCCCTGTGAAATGAAGAGCCCGGGGAAGGTCCCTGTGCCCGTTCGCTGCAGTTTGGAAGTGGCTGGGGGGGAGAGGGGGGTTGGAGTGCTCGACCCTGCACGTGGCCCTCACCCACACGTGGCATCTTCACTGGCCACACCTGGCCGTGGCTATGGGCAGCCCAGAGGACACCAAGCTGAAGCACAGGCTGCAGGAGATGCCAGCAGGGACGGGCCGGACCCGGCGCCTGGCAGCCAAAGGGGGAGCTT
>NW_008608418.1:7934-8468 GCF_000691845.1 Merops nubicus
TTGGAGAGCTCTGGCTGGTGGGCTGGGGCACTGCCCTGGGGAGGTCTGCAGCGCTGGCACAGAGAAGGGTGTCCAGGAACCTTCTGGGGGGGCCTGTCCCGTGCCTGGAGCTGTCGGGATGAGCTCCCCCCATAGCAGGCCTGCCAGGACGCTGAGGGTTTTGCTGTCCCCCCGTGCAGGTTCCTCATGGGGGCGTCCTGTGGGGGAGGCAACATGAAGGTGGATGATGTGGCCTACGAGGGCATGGGCCTGCGCCCACGCCATGCCTACTCCATCCTGGACGTGAGGGACGTCCAGGGCTTCCGGTGAGTGCCCGCTGCTGCAGCACTCGTTCTGCCAGGAGACCCTGGAGAAGCTGCAGAAGAACCTGGGGACTCTGGTGGCCCATCCTCGTGGGCAGCAAGGGCTGTTTCTCCATCCCAGGTTGTCACACAAACGCTGTTGTCACACCTCATCCTCGCCTGCCCAGGGCTGCTCTGCTCCAGGACGCCCTGTGGTGCAGAATGGGTCACCCAGCCTCACAAGATGCAGAGG
>NW_008608418.1:8514-8809 GCF_000691845.1 Merops nubicus
GCCCGTTAGGGGGTGGGGGGTGGAAACAGGTTGCTGCCTCCAACAGCCCCTGTCACACTTGGCGGCCTTTACCCCTCTGAGCCCCTTCCCCACAGCCCCCGCCTGGAGGCCCTTGGGGCAGGGAAGGGCAGAGGGAGCTCCAGCAGGCCCAGAGCTGCTGGATGAGGTCACGGAGGGGCTCGGTGGGGCTGCCCAAGTGGGTCTAGGATGCCACGAGGGCGCTGAAGGGCAGGGGCAGGAGGGGCGAGGGGCCGGCGGGGTCTGCAGAGCTAGGGAGGGCGATGTCCCCTGCGCC
>NW_008608419.1:0-3904 GCF_000691845.1 Merops nubicus
TAGATAGTAAAATATCTATTACTATATTATTAATTTTATTTTAGGTCTCTCTTGCTTTGAGTGAAGTAACCTCTTTACATAACCTAATAAAGGAACAGAATTATGTCAGGGTCTTTGTGGAATAATGTGCAATAATAATGCTTTTCTAGCCCCATTTATTAACATTCATGTCTTTACTTTTTAAAAGCTCCAGTTCTAGTGCCTCACCATCTCTTAGAACTATTGAAATACCATGAAATGTAAACTTTTCTGATTATAAACCTACAAAGAAACAGCTTTTTTATGCTGATTTTAAATTTAGGTAGGAAACAAAGAAAAATATAAGACCTTGCAGTGTGTACTATTTTAACAAACACTTAGATATAACTTAATGTTATTTACCATTTTGATGCCACTGGCATTTGTATTCTGTATGTCAAACACTACACATAATGCATTTATAAAGTTAACATTAAATCAAGCTTTGTACCTGAGGGTTAAATAATAAACTGGATTGTGATATTATGCTTCTTTCTATTCTACTTCCTAATGGCACAAGCTGCTTGCTATTTGTAAAAGTAGGGTTTTTCTCTACAAAAATGAGTTCTCTGAGTACTATCCATGTACCTCTAAGCAGAAAGGGGATAAAAAGTATTGATGTAAAATGTAGATTGTTGAGATGAAACCTTCTAACACTAACTTTTAGAAACCAAAAGCAGAACAGCTGTTATGTAAAAGCCCTCATCAGTATGAAAGGCTGACATGTCTCTTATAAGAAAGAATGACTCCATGTTGGATTGAGTAAAGAGGATTATTTTCATCTCTGTCATGACATAAACAGCAAGCTTTCTAAGGAAGCAAACAAAACCAAGTACTTCTGGGTACTTGCATGACTAAAACAAATCCTGTTTTAGATATCACGCAAACTGGGACTGATTGCATGCAAAATGTTACTGTGTGGATAAATGACATGGTGTCCTGGTTTGGCTAGGGTAGGATTTATTTTCACCAAGAGTTGGGAGGGTGCCTCAGCTAGGATAGCCAACTGGAACAGCCAATAGGTTGTTGGATACCATCCTGACATCATGCCTGCAACAGGTGAGCAGGGCTGGGTGTGTGTTTCTGGGGTCAAACGTGGCTGGGGGCAGGTGTACTGGGGTCATGGAGGCAGCTTCTGTTTGGAGCTACCGTGATGGTGTTTCCTTTGTACCGCTTGCTTTATATATTACTATACCTGGTTTTTCTTGCTCCTTCTGCATTGTTCTATTAAGTTGTCCCTATCTCAATGCACAGGGTTTTGTATTTTTCTCTCTTTTTCTCCTTCCTGTTCTAGGGGCAGGAGCAGGGGTGAGTGAGTGGCCATATGGTGCCCAGCTCCCAGCTGGGTGTAAACTGCAACATTCAGGCAGGTCATACTTTCTATTGAATAACTCAGTGAAGGCCATACAACCAGTTGAGCCACTCAAGTCATAGAGTCAGCTGATCCACTTTTACAGGAGTTTGCGTAAAAGAAACCCCACTTTTCCAGTCCCCTTTGTGTTGAGGTACTTTTAGTTTCCCTTGCAAGAATCAGTTGCTCCCTATATTCTTCCTTGAGCTTTATGAACACACATCTCAGATACTCCTGTAAGTGTCTGTTGCTCCTTTGCAAATTTCCCTGCACATGAAACTTGGCTACTCTTCAGAAACATTTGCTATTTCCATTCTGCCGTTTAGGTAGCTCTCAGAAATATTGGTCTTGGAGCTGCTGCCGAGAATGAAGATGGAAAAACTTTTCAGGGTATATATAAGCACATGCACTGAAGGTATATATGAAGGTATATAAGCACATGTTCCATATGAAAACAGTGGTGTGTGACAATGTAAAAGGATATTGCAAGATAATGTGGACATACTGAACAGGAAATTAAAATTGCACTGCATAGCTGCGTATATTTGAAGGTTATTAGTGTTTGTCTTTGCAACTTTGAGCTGGGCGCTTAGGTTTTTCCATCTGAATTTCATTTGAACTGGAAGAAAGTGTTTTTAACCATTCTTTAAGCCTGACTTGCATGTAAATAACCTACTGTGATCAGATAATGGCTATATAGGTAATTAGAAGACTATTTAGGAAAATCCTCTAAGATAAGAAACAACATACAGTATTTTTGAATCAGAATTTTTACAGACACTTCTTAGCAACATTCCTGCATATTGAATTCTGTGCACCTCATATTCAAATATTGCACTTTGAATGCTGTATTCTGTTTTTGGTTTACTCACTACAAGATGTTGAGGAGCTAGAGTGTGTCCAAAGAAGGGCAACAAGGCTGGTGAAGGATCTGGAGAGCTAATCTTATGATGAATGGCTGAAGGAACTAGCACTGCTTAGCCTTGAATGAAGGGAGGATCAGGGGAGACTCTTATCAGTCTCAACAAGTAGCTGGAAGGAGGTTGTAGTAAAGTGGGGGTTGGTCTGTTCTTCCATGTAACAAGTGATACGGCAAGAGGAAATGGCCTCAAGATACAACAGGGGAAGTTTAGACAGAACCTAAACTTTTGGATTCACTATACCTGAAAGTGTTTAAAAGATGTGTAGATATTGTGCTTAGAGACATGTTTTAGTGCTGACTTGGCAGTCTTGGTTTAACGGCTGGACTTGATGGTCTTAAAGGTCTCTTCCAACCAAAATGATTCTATGGTTCTATGATCCCATGCTTTAAAGGTAAAGTTCCAATCCAGCCAGCTTGGATACAGGGCAAATTTCTACATCTCACTTCAGTATAGTTCAACTTCATAAACATAGGTTAAATTGTTGGAATGAACAGGTTCAGTTGTCTTCAATGTTAAACAATTGTCTTATAAAATATTGACATTAGTATGCTACTTCATTCCTGAGGATTTAAATCTTGGAAAGTGGAAATTTGGCATCTATTTAATCTATATGCATTGATCTCAAAACTAAGACACATCTTTGTATGTGTATATATATCTGTAAGTTTCAGTAGCTTTCATTATCATATTGCATCAGAATGTTTAACTGGTGTTGTAATACTGTAGACAGTATTTTCTATTGTCTCACCCTGTGACTATTGTTTCTGTAGAAGCCTGGTTTTTTTAAAGTGATAACATGTCATATCATCTTGAGAGGACAAATGGCTGTAGAGAGAGGTCAAACACTAGATTTTAAACTATAGGTCCTGTAACGTTGTTCTCAGTTCATATTAAATTTTAAGGAGACATTCCATATATATGAATGTTTTGTGTGAAGGTCATACAGATAACCCTCTGAAGTAATTGAAATCTGTACTCTAGAATAAAATTTTGCTGTTGCTCTTGTGCACTGGGTGTTAATGAGGGTATAAAATGTCAGCATTAGCTCAGCCCCTCTCACATAATCATGTACTTTTTTCAATATTATCTAAAAACCTTTTATGCCCTGTTTTGATTAAGCAGTTCTTACTTGTATTTTGTGCTTGGCTTTGAATTACCGTATGTTTGTAGGATTATGATTATTTAAAAATAGAATTACTTGGCACGTGAAATAATTGCTGCAGGGATATTTCTTGGTAAATATTAGATATTTAGTATTTACTTATGCTCAAGGACACATTTATCTTTATAGCAGTCTTTGATAAGCAGAAAGTCGGTCACACTCCAATAATCACGAGGATATTTAGCAAATTTCAGAACACCAAATTAAACAAAACTTAAATGGGCATCTGGCATGCATTATCATGTCCATTCAATTTTACGCACTTCTAATGAACCCATGAGCAATTAAAATATCAGGCCAAGGCTCACAACTTCTGCTATGAAATCAAGGTAGAACAATATAAACATTGAATACAAACTAATTTAATTGTTATTATATCACATTTCATATCACCTAAAATTATCTGTCTTAAGTACTTCAATTATAGGAATAATATATTTAATAATTATA
>NW_008608420.1:0-1585 GCF_000691845.1 Merops nubicus
TTTTTTTTTAATTTTATTTTTTTTTATAACTTCTCTCTGGTGGTTTAAAATTCAGTGTTGCAACACTTTTTAATCTATACGTTAAACTTAATAAAAGGACCAATAAGCCACTTTATCAGTATTTTGTATATCCTCTACACATTTTTCTTCCCCAAACATTTAGCCACTGCTTATTCAGCCCTATATAACTTTTATTAAGCCTCTGTGTTTTCAGCATTATTACAAAAATTCAGCATAATTACTTGGCATATGTAGCCTTTCCTATATTACTTTTATGAAGTGCAGTAAATGGACATTTTTCTGTCCATTGGAAATTCCACTCACGGTACTGTAGAGCTCTGTTGGTTATATATGACTAACAGGAAACTTCTTCCAGACATAGATTTCTGTTGCTGTTATGTTTAGCTCATTGATGTTGTATTGTGCTGTACCATGTTTATTATTTCAATATTCTTTTTTTTTTTTTTTTTGTAAAATATATATATAATATGTGCTATTTTATGTTTGTATTTGAAAAATCTCTGTAAATAAATTTTTCCTTGATCAATACTTGCAATGTGTTGTTGTGTCACTAGATGAAAGAGTTCCTTCCCAGATCCCCATGGGAAAAAAGTCCTCAGAAATAATCACAACTTTTATAACCACAATGTGTCCTTTTTCCCTGTAAAACACATACATTTAGGGTTTGGTTACATTGCCTGAGGATGGACATCTCTTGCCACTGAAGGCATTCTGGCATATCCCACGTTTTTGTCTGATGCTGTCAGGTGTCCTTGAGGACTTCAGTGAGACCTTCCCCATTTTGTCCTGGCTGCTGTGGACTCAGCATTCCACGCGGCTCCAGAACCCTGTTTAGGCTGCTGAAACAAGCCCTTACTTTCTCAAGGGGATCAACACTGATCAAATGCCTAGCAGGTGGTATTCCCTGCATAAGACTCTGGCACTTCACATACAAAACTCAAAAATGACTTTTATTTTCTTGAAGAAAAATAATGTGAACTTAGAGCTTGGGAACTTGTAAGGGATTTTCAGTCATGACATTTAACTGATGTTACTCCCTTCCAGATCTGTTTTTCTGCTCTTGTTTTCCCAATATGATCTTGCTGTCATGTATTTCTAATTTACTGTGTTCCCACTTGTACTCCTGCTGATAAATGCCACTTGTAGATGATGCAGCTCTGAAGTGATGCAGATACTTCGTCCATCACCCTGGGCAGCTTTTTGGGACTATGTGGAAATAGCAACGTCAGCTTACAGTGATCAATCCTGATATTGCTGAATTGAATTTTATTGTGTTTCATTATGGACTAAGCACTGTTTATTCACTTCATGGTGATGGACAGTGAAAACAAAATTGTAGCTTAGTCCATAATAGCCCTATCTCATCCAACTGCTCTTCTGCCGAGGAGAACACCAGCCATGCTGTGGGGCTTGCCTCCTCACGTGCTCTTCCAGTGGCACCACCAGCAGCAGGATATGGAGCTCTTCCCTCTTGCTTCCAAGTTTCAGGGCTTGTCCCTGTTACGTGAAAGGGAAGGGGCGGGGGGGGTAGGTGGGGGTTAGGGAGAGACAAATTTGGTAAGAG
>NW_008608421.1:0-8950 GCF_000691845.1 Merops nubicus
CCCCCGAGCCCGCTCCAGGCCGGGGTCCGGCGGGGCCGGGCACGAACGGTCACCGGGCAGGAGGGAGCCCGGCTTTGCCTCACCCTGCACGCCTCGGCCTCCGGTAGTCCCTGCCTGTGCCCGGAGCTGACACTGCAGCTAGGCTGCTGGAGCTCTCAGCCCTCCTGCACAGTGGCTGCTTCACATAACTCTCTCCTTTCATTTTTTTTTTTTTCTTTTTTCGCACCGTCTGTGTGTCAGGCCTGTATAATTCCTATCATTGCATTTCCAGTCATCTCAAGTACAGTCTGCTTATACTTCCTCTGCAGAAGGGGATCCCACGTTATGAAATAAATGACATTCTCCCCTCCCATGAGTGAAACTTGAAAATGCGCTCAGCGGAAAGATAGGAGGCCTGCCTAGGAATCATAAAGTGAAACTCGCGTTCCAAGTGACACAGATCTGTATTCCACATTATGTTGACTCTAAGAGTGAAAGGAAATCTCTTTTTTTGGTTGTTCCTCCTATGGTTTTTCTGGTCTTGCAAGCAAAAATATTACTTCATTGCCAGAGGACTTCTCAAAATACTTGCACGTATTCTTTATTGTAAGAAGAAGCTGCTGCTTTATTAGCTACTGTCAAAATTTGAACACTGTTTTCAGTGGTGTTGTCCTATAGGTTTGTTTCTTTAATGGTCATACATACGTTGATCTGAAATTTTCAATCAGTAGGAATACTTAAGGGTTGGTGTGAACTTCCTTGTGAACCTTGGAACTGTTTATCACAATTACACCCAGAATGTTAACGCAACCGCTCAGTTTGTGCTTAAGAAACTGGTGCAGATGTAGGGACAAGTTATTTTTGCCAGTATGTGTGTGGCCGGGTGTCTGTGGTGAGGTAGAAAGAACACAAGTGAGTTGGGCTTTCTGCCATCAGACAAATATATCAGTACTTCTCATGTGTTATTCAATGCTGAAAGCCTTTTATTTTTTTTCCCCTTATTTTAATGACAATTGTCATGTGCAACTCCATAGTGTAAGATAAATAAAATACTTGGTATTTATTAATAGTCTTGTTTAGAAAGACAATCAGCAAATTAATTTTGTTACTGCAGCAGTATTTTGGGTTTGCACATGTGAACTAAATGATTTGAGTTCCTCAGAGTAGGATGCAGTGACTTTTCTCTCAATAATTTCATCACATGTTCTGTTCCTGGTCAAGAGACCAACTGTATCCCGGTAAAACATCTTCAGATATCAAGTATGGCTTGGCTGTGTGTGAACTCTGATGGAATCTATTGTTGGGGAATTGCTGAAATATTCTGGTAGCAATGGATGCTGTGATAATTTCTGAGGTCATCAGTAGAAGCAATGTAACGGTCTCACGTGCTCAGTACAGGTCCAGAAATAAAAGCTGGGTCCCTTGAAACTTGTTTCTGCTGTAACTTTGAGGAGTGTGTTTATGGTGTGTGTGTGGGTTTTTTTTTTTTTTTTGCTATGGAGTGGTTTCTGATACTTGTTCAAAGATGGTGACATAAGACTGAGAGAATGCGCTTGCTTAAGCAGCAGAGTCCATATCTGGTCTCTGTTTTGTTGGATAGACTTGCTACTGCTTAGTATTTAACTTGCATTTGGAGGGTTCGGTCCTTGCCTCTTTATAAAATCCTCAAGAATGTTTTCACCACTAGGTTGATTATAATTTAAAACAGGAGAAAAGGCATTTTCTGTACTGTGCTAATTAAGTTGAACTAGCCTATAGACTGAGGTTCAGATTGTGCTAAAGGTCCTTACTAGAAGAAGAGAGTGGATGCTTGTGGGGCACAAATCACTTCAGAGTGGAAAACATAGATAGTAAACCAGTAGCTCGGTGTTCAGACGCTCTAGCCTGCCCTAGTGTGAAGGCTATGTCATGGGGAGAGGAAGAAAGAAGATGAGACAAAAGCATAGTCCCACCTGTTTCATTCAAGGACCACAGCATTAATCTGCAGCTAGCTTCTGCTCATTTGGTTCTTCTGATAGGTGTATCTTGGCCGTGCTTCTGTGTTGTGTGACCATAACTGGCAACAAGGCTTTTGTTGTTGGTGGAACCTTTTGATTTTTGGCTTGTATGTGCTAGTGAAGGAGTAATTATGCTACTGCAGACCTTAGTATGGCGCTCAGAGGTACATAAACTGGTAGCTCTGTTTTTGCTGCTTGAGATAGTGAACAGGAACATTTTTTGGGTTTGGAGGGAAGGCAAGGAGGAGTGTTTTGTCGTGACAAATGAGGATGTGGTCTGTGTTGTCGTGTGCTGAACTTGGGCTGACAGCACAGAAATCCACTTAAGAAGCTGATGACAGTGGAGGCGAAATTTATAGTCTGTATGGATTTGAGACTTTTCAAGAGAAGTGACCATGTGTTCTGACCTTCAGGTTCTTTGAAAGCTTGTTTGCGCTTGACTTAAGAGAGGCAGAGTGCAGTATAATGTAAGCCCACACATGGCAGGTTCTCTACTTTCTTAGTAAGTGCATTTTTTAAAAAAAAAAAAAAAGCTCCAGCTTTCTAGCTGAAGGTGAGTATCTTGACCTACCTTGAACTGAAACTCAAAAGTCATGGTGAACATTCATTTCTTATTGCGATACTAAGAGTATTTCCTAACAGGAAGGATTTTCTTTTGCATTTTGTACTAGAGTCATGGTGATATTTTAATAACCTCTAAGAGCCTACATTGGTTACTTTGTTACCCAGCTGCCATTGGTGTTGGTAAGAGGTGAGATGAAACTAAAGCATGGTGGTTTATACCTTCGTTTGTCCAGTGGAGCCACAGCAAGGACAGTAGACCATGGCTTATGTGGTGGCCAGAAGCCTTACGCAGAGTGGAGACTAACTTTCTCAAGTACACGAGTGCTTGGAGAAACACTAATAGGAGGAAGGGGAAACGTTAAATAGGAGAGTAACATCTGTAATGCACCTTCAGAGATCAGGGAGGCCACTGCAAAGCTATTTTTTTTTTTTTAAATGGGCCAAGGCTTTTAATATTTATAAACACTAGTCTCTTGGTCTGAAGATTAAAGTCAGGGTTACATTACAGTATTTCTGTTTAGTGTGTTAGTAGCTTTCTCATGTTCCAGCTCTTAAACAGACTAATCCCTTCCTTATTGTCTTTCTTGTAGCTTCTGTTGGTATTCTAGTCTGTTTTACCTTTTTACCTGTGAAGAGTTTTTCTATGTGAAGTCAGCATCGGCTACTCATGTGCTCCAGTGTTTCCCGGGGATTCACTGCAGTTGTTCATCTAGCGTCTGTCAAACTTCTTCATGTGTTACTTCCAAGTAAGTTGTAGCACTGCTGCAGTACTCTTTCTGCTGAGGCAACATTAGGAAGTCTGATCTGCATCTGGTCCCAGCCTCAGGTCATGAAGAGCGGAAACTTGTGTTCCTGACTGGGTCCAAGGTAGCAGAATGTTGAAGGTTTACTTTTAAGAAATAC
The DNA here is from genome assembly GCF_000691845.1 of Merops nubicus. Taxonomy (NCBI): domain Eukaryota; kingdom Metazoa; phylum Chordata; class Aves; order Coraciiformes; family Meropidae; genus Merops; species Merops nubicus. The sequence goes on from NW_008608421.1 coordinate 3,444, forward strand.
TGAGCCTAGTGCTAACTGCCAATTAAAGACCGTAAGGTTTTCCCCCAGTGTTCTGCCAATGACTAGACCTAACAGGAAAGACACAACCAGCAGGAAGATTAACCAATAGGTGGAATGTATTGAATACAAAAAGGACATTCCATGAATGATCGCTGGGGGTACATGTCAGTCATATGTGAACTAACTGACATTACCCCCAACGATCCCAAAAAAACCCATAATCCGACTGACAATAGGTGGTACAAGCAAAGAACCAAGGTTTCCCATGGATGGAATGGGAAACAGCCAGATCAGAAAGTTGAACACATAAGATAAGGGTGGCGACATGGCCAGCTCTCATCTGTCTAGCCCATGTTTGCAAAGGTCCAAGCAGACTGGGGCCCAGCTCCAGGGAGAGTCAGGAGGGCTGCCCTGAACCAGGAAGCTCTGTGGAGTGCACTCCACAGACAGACACTCCTGACTCCCTGCAAGTGGTCCCAGCTTTTATCCCCAGGCAGACACCTGACCTTTGTCAACTCAATGCAGGACCCCTGGGGCTCATTTCCCTTATGGCTCTCCCTGCAGGGCCGGCCGCACCCTGGGGGGAAGCTATAAGGCAAACTCACCACCTCTGTATGAAGGGCTGTGGGAATCACCCATATGTCAACCTTAATTTGGGGCTCGGGGTTCAAACCCCAGCATTTCACCCCGATGGTGATTAAAACATTTAGTTGAAGCTGGTGACAAGGCAGTGGTATGAAGTGCTCTTAAGTGAAGTTGTGCTGTTGGCTGGTAGTCTTTGGCAGAAATTAACTTTTTATCTGCTGAAGAGTAGGTACAATCTGATGTTTTATTACTGCTCTTGTGTCAGTTGATAGCTGGCTAATCACACTGTGGTTGGTCTGCCCAAATTTTGAGAAAGGCCAGATGGTTTTGGTTGCTGTTTCTGGGTGTAGGACTAAATTGTTCTGAGGTGAACTCATGTTCCAGGAGCTGTCTGGGTGAGTGGGGACTGAATGTAGATGAATGTGATTTGTCTGAGGTATGGTTGAGGAAGGTAAATGGCCCTGAAGGACAGCAAGTTGAATGTGCTAACAGAAGAGGCTAAAATTCATCAGCATCTTCAGGAGATGGCACCAATACCATGAGTGGTATGCAGTGAAGGGTGAGTAGGAAGACCAGGGTGCTAGAACTTCTACCATATTCCTTGTCTGGCTGATAGTATCACATGAGTTTTAGATGAAAAATATATATTTTTTTTATTTATTTTTACCCTCTCTTGCATTGGCTGTAGAAAAGAGGAGCTTCCTCAGCATACTTATCTGCTGTGTGACTATTTATGTAGTGAAAAACTCTGTGCTGCCACCTTTGTCCTGTGGCTTGGTGGGAGTGACAGAATAGTGCCAGTGTGATGGAGTAGCAGCAGTGGCAGTCACAGTCACCAAGGCCCTGCTCCACTGGGTGTTCTTAGCTTTGCCAAGGTGAGCAGAGTGAAGCTGTGTGGCTGGTGGGCAGCACCTCTGGGCTCTCCCAGTATCCTGCTCTGGTGCTTGTGGAGGAGACATAGAAAGGTGATTCCCTGTCCCTTGAAACCGCTTCCTCAGGTCCTGCTGCCTCTGCCCCTTTTTGTGTGAGGTAGGGCTTAGAACAAGTTCCCATGCTGAGTCTTGTAGAAAAATAAAGCCTGTTTTTGCTTTCTGTTACCTTCCTCCTTCCAGTTCATTTGCTGGGACTGTTTTGCAGGGCAAGAAGCTAATTTTCAGCTCCTTGATCTGGGTTTTCCTGTGACAAGCAAGAAGTAAAAGCTAGTAGATGTGATTTCTTTGGATCTTAAGCTGTCTCTCCTTGACTTGCAGGAAGACATTACAAGCTTGACGATATAATTGGAAGCTATTCATGTTATTTATGCTTTATATTGCTTTATCTTTTTCAGTAATGGTTTGTTCCTGGTACAGTAATATGAAAATACAATTATTGTGTGAGAAACCTCTAAGGTGGTAAATAATTTGTAGTTGGCTAACTGCTGTTTAAAAGGTCAACGTTATTTAGTGTTTGTATCTGCCAGTGAGTGTCTTGCTAGTTGGGAGAGCTTAACCAAGACCTTGACTTAACTAGGTGGGATCAGATGATCTGCAGAGGTCTCTTCCAGCTAACCAGGCTCCTCCATCTTTTAAGCTCTTTGTTCAAATCAGATACTTGGCAAAGGCAAGAAGAGAATTGAGGGAGACTGTTCAGACAGTTGAATTTATTTAGATATTTTCCCCACATACCACCTGTTGTTAAACTTGCGTAGAAATGTGTACAAAGGTTCTTTTCATGGCTAGGGTACTTGTCCCTTTTTTCCTGCATGTGCCTAAAAATCTCTTCAGATCTTTGCCTTGCTGGAATTTGCTGGCTGTGGTGACTGACAGAAAGTCACATGCTCAGAAGCTGTAACCCGCACTCAAAACAACCTGTAACACTGCCTCAGCATCCAAGCCCTGCAAGAAGGAAATCTGGAGAGCTGGCTGGTATAAATAGTGGTTCTCAGCCAGTTCACGGCCACCACCTTCCATGCTGCGCAGTTCCTGCACAGTTTCTTCAATTCATTGTACTTAAACCAGCAAAGTTCCTACTAGTAGGTGATGGGCTTGAACATCTTAGATTATGTTTCAGGAAGAAAAGTGTTGCTCCTGTTCCTTGCTGCAAACAAGCATCTTCTAATAGAATCATAGAATCATAGACTCATAGGGGTTGGAAGGGACCTCGAAAGATCATCTAGTCCACCCCCCCTGCCAGAGCAGGGTCACCTAGAGTACATCACACAGGAAGGCGTCCAGGCGGGTTTTGAATGACTCCAGTGAAGGAGACTCCACAACCTCTCTGGGCAGCCTGTTCAGTGCTCCGGCACCCTCACAGTGAAAAAATTTTTCCTGATATTCACCTTGAACCTCCTATGCTTCAATTTGCACCCATTACCCCTTGTCCTATCATAGGTCATCACTGAAAAAAGCTTAATCCCATCTTCCTGACACTCACCCTTTACATATTTGTAAACATTGATGAGATCACCCCTCAGTCTCCTTTTCTCCAGGCTAAAGAGACCCAGCTCCCTCAGCCTTTCCTCAGAAGGGAGATGCTCCACTCCCCTAATCATCTTTGTAGCCCTGCGCTGGACTCTCTCCAGCAGCTCCCTGTCCTTCTTGAACTGAGGGGCCCAGAACTGGACACAATACTCCAGATGCGGTCTCACCAATGCAGAATAGAGGGGGAGGAGAACCTCTCTTGAACGACTAACCACACCCTTTCTAATGCACCCCAGGATGCCATTGGCCTTCTTGGCTACTAGGGCACACTGCTGGCTCATGGTCATCCTGCTGTCTACCAGGACCCCCAGGTCTAATAGGAGAAGGAACTTTGTGCTAGCAGATTTGTCTGTCATGTGAATATAGCTGAACATAGTTTGTGCTCAGGGGAAGGGAAGGAGAGGAAACAAGTCATGATGCGGCTTGTCCTACAGAGAAGCTGTACTGGAGCTGTGGTCATGTAAACATTGAATAAATATGCGAATATAGCTTAGTGGAACACGTGGAAGCAGTAAGGAGAGAATAGAAATCAAAATTGGGGTAGTGATTTGAAGGAACTTGGCACCTCATTTTTATATCTAGCAGGTGAAGCTAATAGTGGAAAAGGAAGGACTTCACTTAAAATTGCTGTCTTTACTCTGTCTATAAACCTTGACTTATTTATTTTTTAATAGAACCTCATTTTGATAAGAAAGGGAAAGAATACTTGCATGCAGTGAAATACTTGTGCATTGCTTTAGCTACCTTCACAAGTCTGGTGATTTACCGTATGTAAATACTGTTCAAATCTGTTCAATATGAAGAAGCTTTCAATTGGGTGTGCCAAATAGGGGAGGGTGGGGAGGAAAGCCTGTAATTCATTTATTAGGTATGCCTTGCAGAAGTTTGTGTTGGAGAAGGAATTCGGTGACTGTCAAGCCTGTGAGAATTTTAACCAAGTTGAAATTACTAGAAATAATTCTGTGCCGAGTTCCCCAGGCAGTAACAACAGGGGTTCTCATCAGATACTGAACCTGACTGTCTTCTACTGTAACTTTATCCTTTCCTTTCTCATGGGAAGAGAAGGTTGCTAAACTAAGCCAGACCAGTTCATTTATTGAAAATAAAACAACCCAACCGTCAGTTGTAAATGTAAAAAAAAGGAAAGGAAATCCTTGTTATGTTTCAGGTGGTTCCGTTTCAGTCTTTTGTTGGGCTCAGGTTTTGTGTCTGTAAGAGTTGCCGGTTGTTTTGGGACAGCTCCATAGCTATTTCTCCATTAGATTTGATAGGATGAGAATAAATATTGATAAAACTGGAATGGCTTAGTAATTTCAAGACTCGGTAATTTCAAAGTTCTTGAATTAACTAGTTGTATCTTCCCAAACTATTTTTGGTTAACTCTATAAACTTCTCTATGCAATACTTGGAATTGGTTATGCTGCGTGAGGAGAGACTGAAAGGTGATTTCGGCAGGATAATTACATGGAGAAAAGTGGTGTCCTCCAAGGACCTCTAGTTTCTACTTTTTAATTAATAGAAAAATATTTGCCAACTCTGCTCTTTGAGTCACTATAGTTTTCCCCATATTCTATTGCTTTTCTTGTTGCTCGTGCACATTAGAGTCTACATAGCTGGTCTGTTGGTTGTTTAGTTTAGCATGGCTTGCCTAAAGGTACTACCAGCTAGTGTGCAGAAAGGTGACTTTTGGGACATGCATAATGTTGCTTTGGTTTCCCTAGTCCCTGCAGTAGCATGTTGTGTTCAGGTGGTGAAGAGTGTGTCAGTCGTCATACAGGGGACTGCAGGCTGTGACTAAGCTAAGCTACACATGGTGTTGCTTCAAGAAAATTGTTCTAGCCTTCCTGCCTTTTGTTCTCCATGCCTGCAGGCGAGTCGATGCTGTGCTGCTGTGAGCAGGCGCGGGCACACACCAGCGCTTCCTTCACGCCAAAGGGAGTTCTGAGTCGGACTCAGAGTAGCTGTTTGTGCGTCCATCCTGTCCCTCCTCCACGTGTCCTCCTTCCCTTCTGCTGCTTCATCCTTTGTCACAGTGCACTTGCTCGCTATTGTGAAGAACAGACAACCAAAACTACTTACAGAAGGGAATGATTTCCTGGCAAATTTGTTTAAGAAAACATGTGGGCAGCTCAAAACTATTTCTGTTTCAACCCCAACTGGCATTATGCAGCTGGGGTCACTTGATCACTGTGTTGTGTGCTCAGTAGCCACAGTGAACGATAGAATAAATATCAGTCTCCTTTTGTTGACTGTGGACCCAGTGCCTGAAATGCACATCTATGTGCAAGAGTGACCAGAACTGAGAATCTGAGAAAATTTATCTTTTTGAAAAAGAGCAATGATGAAAACCTACACTTTAGGTGAAAAGGAGCAGTAGTGCTGCTGAGCATCGTTTGTTCATTGGCAGCAGTGGAAACACTTCATCTAACATGGTTAGCTTTGATTATTACCTTCTCCCCCCCC
>NW_008608421.1:8981-23818 GCF_000691845.1 Merops nubicus
TTTCCTAGTGTTGTCTCAGAGAAGAAAAACTGTTCTGGAGGGAGTATAGGTTATTCATAGTGGGCAAAACAGGCAGACTGGAGTGGGAGGCAGACAGTTTTTCTTGCTTGCTGTGCTGGAAGGGGTGGATGTCTGCCACTGCTACGCCTTTGCTGCTAAAGCAGACCCTCATTTTTCTGAGCAGGAGCATGGAGATGGTCTGCTGCCATGGAGGGGACAGGCAGGGAGCAGTCAGGACCATGTTGCTGTGTGACAGTATCTCTTTGTAGTGCACCACAAGGTTTCTTCACTCCCTGACAGTGTTTTGGACTGGGTTTGATTTGTACCCTTTCCAGAGGCGTGGCAGAGCAGGCAAGGAGTGAGCTGGTGGATGCACTGGGGTGTGTGCCTTCCCTTGTTTCCTTTCCTACATTTACTCAACCCACTGTATCACCACCACAGAGGGCAGGTGTGCTGCCCTGAGGTCGGTATGTCATCCTTCAACTGACAGATGCCAAGGTGGCTGCTGTTCCTGAAGGTTTGTGCTAACTTCCATGTTGGCTTCTATTAACAATAGAAATTGGGATGCTCTGGGGGAAAATTTAAGCCTTTTACCCTTGATATGTTCCACTCTGAAATGTAGTTTTTCCTCAGCGTGCAAGTGATTTGGTGACGTCTGTGATGATTATATACCAGGATATCAGTGGAACTGCCACAAGCTTCCTTTATGGCTTTTAACAGTTGATGTCATGGAAGCATGCAGTTGGTGATCCGTGTTCACGTAAGCCCTGAGCAATTTAAGCAACCTACTAAAGTAAATAACTGGAGTACTTGCAGCAGAACACTTCTGCTACAGGTTTGTGAAAAGCATATCTGAAAAAACCAACTGCTTCTGTAAAGCCCAAATGCTCAGAACCATTTTGTGTTTTTTTCTGGGCAGGTAATCAAGCTTCTGGTTCTCCTTGAAGGGAAGCTGGTTTCAGGCAGGGCACTATGAAGTACTGTGCGTTCCCTGTGATTTCTCCAGGAAACAGTTCTGTGTGTCTGTATCTTTGGCTTTAAGATCAGAGTTGGGACACTTAGAGAAATAAGTCATTTGATAACAGTTAGGGAACAGGAGTCAGGTCCTGGTGGGAACTGTAGTGGCTTTAGCACTGCTGTAGTCGCTTGCAGACACAGGGAGGAGCAAAGCCAAGCTGATGGGGCTAACTGTTGAAAGTTGTGCTGACTAACTGAGAAATGCTTTTGGGCAGACGTGGTGTAGCAAAGGTGAAGCATCTCTTTGTGAATACTGGGAAGGTTGACTGTGTTACCTCATCTTAGCCTTAAAAGTGGAGCATGCTCTGTCTGTGATATCTCGCTGTGTAGCAGTGTTAGCGGGGTCTTTCTTTTTGGAAATTTATTTTGAATGGACATAGGACTTCTGGTGTTTTATATGTACTGAGAGATAGGAGAGTGGTCTCACCTGTGATTGACAGGAATAGCTATAAACGCCTGTGCTCTTTTTCCTCTGAGTCCGGATAATTTGCTAAGTTCAGCAGCTTCCTTGGCATGGAATACAGAGGAGCTGCTTTGGGTCATCTGAGGCCTGGCCTCACTGCAAGAAATAAGCATGTGTTCAACTCTGGGAGAACCGCTCCTGTGCGGACAGTGTTGAGCAGTGCTGTGGGAGCCCCTGACTGAGGGCAAGGCCCCGCAGCACTGCTTTGGCGTGGAGCTTGACTGCCCTGCCTTTGGCTCCATAGGGGTTATGACATTGTGTTTCCATTGTTCAGCTGTGCTGATGGACCATCCTTAGAATAACAACTCGTTTCAGCTGGGAATGCGTGGGTGTACGCAGCACCAACTGAAAGGCCAACAAAGTGCACTGGGCCAGTGAAACAGAATGAGGTGAAAAATATTCCGGAGAAAATGCTTGTGAGAAGTTGGGCCACCTTCACTTGTGCTGAGCTGCTCTAAACTCCCGTCTCCAAGTATTAGTTAAAGGTCTTGATCTGTTAGAACAAAGCCTGAGAGTGACAGAAAAATAGCTGCTTATTGAGCTGTGAAAAGAAATCTGAAGGTACTTCTCAATGACTCTGCAGGCAACAAACATGCAGAGGAGGCCCCTGAATTTAACCAATGATACAGGATAACAAATTATCATTGGGATTTCAAGCTTAGCTCTCATAGAGTTAGCAGAGTTGAAACAATGCATTTCTGTGCTTAATAACTCAGGATTTTTTTTCCCCCCCATATTTTCACTGCTTCCTTAGGTGTTGTTTAAAAGAATGGTGCTTCAGGGTTCCAAATTGGTAGACGTGGATCTGTCAGTACAGTACGGTGCTTCATGACACGCTTGGAAGCACTTGTCTTGAGAACACATCCATTAAATCTATCCTTAGAGTGTATTGTCAAGGCAAAAGGTGAGTCCGATGGAGAAGGAACGTAACCAACCGTAGAGGAGGGATTTTCTCTTTCTTGTGAGCTCACCTTCCCTTAAACAAGTCTTAAGAGAATAATTAGTCCCTTGAAAGTAGGGCAGTGAGGGGTAGGAGGTAAGAGCGTGCAGGAGGGCTTTATGGTCCTCGCTCAGTAGCACACACCTTGTTCAGAGATGCTCACCTTGCTGTGACTCGAGAGGCTCTTCAGGTAGATGTCCAAACCCTACTGTTGAGAGCAGTTATGCTTAAAGTCCTGCCCGATTTTCATACATAGAATAACAGAACTGAAAAGGCTTTGATACATCTATGGTGTTCTGTACTCTGGATGTTCCCTCTGTTCCTTAGCTCTTATTACCAAATCCCCTTGCAGCTGGCCGTGTTATGATTAGTGCCTAGCCTGAGTCTGTGATGGTCGTCCTCAGGGGGTGCTTTAAGTGTGTGCTTCCCCGAGAGCTTCAGAGTCCTTGAGTTGTCCTTCAGCACTCTAAAATGCCATTTGTATAGCTGAGAAGGCTTTTTCTAAAGAGCCTGTGATACAGTCTGGGGGGAGAATTGGCTTCGTAGTCAGAGGCAGCATAACCCCTTTAAGTATTTTACAGCTGTAATGAGCACCCTGGGGTTTGTGTGGCCCTATAAGTAACTTGTTAAGTAGCTTAAGTGATGCTCACCTCTGGTACTTGAATCTTTGGGGTGCAGTGGTTGTTCAGGTGTGAGACCAGGGGGCTTCGGTGTTGGGGGCAGCAAGTGATAGTGCGAAGCTCAGCTGCATCATCCCTTCTCCTCATGGTTGTCATGTGCCCCTTTATTTTGTCTCTCTGATAGACAGAGTTGTACTGGTTGAGAAAACATGAAACTGTTATTTGCTAATGGCAGCAGAAATTGCCCGTGTAGGATCAGGCTGTCTACTTAGTATTATTCAGTTGTAAGGGTGATTTGGCAGAAAGCTGTTTGCATTTGGGTTTTGCAACAGTACAGTCACAACCTTTGTCATAGGTGTTACCTGTCGGTGGCTCTGCTGCAGACCATCACATCCCAGAGTTAGTTCAGACCCAGCAACCAGGTGACTTAACCATATGCTGTCAAGAGACGTTTTTGCTTCTGTGGTCAATTCTTTCCAAGCCCATTCCAAAAGAGATGGTTTCTGGCAAATGTTCATGTTCACCTTTTGTGGGGCCTGCAGGAGAGTAAAGGTGCATAGCTGTGTTCAAGTGGTTGGGTTGGAAGTGGGTCAGCTTTTTTTTATTGTTAATATCAAAGTATTGTGTCAAGTTAAGCTTTCAGAAGCATGATGGCAGGCAGTATTAGAGTAAGCATTTTGATGACACTTTTTTGTGATTTTTTTTTTTTATATATCATGTTACTCATGTCAGAGGCTAAAACTTTTAATTTCCCCCCCCAAAATGTGAAGCTGGGACTTAATAAGATAATGAGTTGAGGTGTTGTTATTTTTATGGTGACTTGAAATTTTTCTTGCACAAGCCATTGCAGCTGAATACCAGTTAGTGCATAAATTTGCTTAATGTGGAAGTATTCCAAGTGTTTGGAATGACGATCTGAAATGGGTGAAAAAAAATGTTAAGCTGAAGGTGTTTTCCCTTCCAGCCTCACAACCTTCTTGTAGTGATAAGTATCAGTCTGCTCATCTCTCTATTGTTGTTTGTAATGCTGGGGATAGGGACTACAGGGGAGAGGAGGGAATTTTCATGTGAATACATCAGCACCTGTCTTGTCATCAGAAACACAGTAATACTGCAGTAATAATGCAGGTGTCCCTGCAGCAGAAATTCTGTTGGTGCCAGTCATGAGGATGGTGTTTCATGCCATTTCAGCAGCATGGGCTGTTACTCTTCTCACCGTTCTCCCTCCCCCTTGTAATTTTTTTTTAGCAACAGAAAGAAATGGAGTGTACAGTTGATGGAATAAAATGAAAGAAGACTCTGTTGAGACGTTCCAGCTGCCGGACTTGAGATTTCTGCTGAACAAGGCATTTAGGTTTGGGGAGGGTCATTGCATGCTTGAAAGAGAACAGATCTGATTATGTTTCCCAGATAACTGGAAGGAATCCTCGCTGTACAGGGAAGAAATGCTGCTGTAAGGCTTGGTGTCTGCCGTGACAGTGCTGCTGTAGTAGCTGGGCAGAGCGAGGGAGAATCACCCAGCTTGTTCCGGTTTCAAAATAGATTTGGAGGAAAAAAAACAAAACAAAACAAAACAACAACCACAACAACAACAACAACAACAACAACAACAACAACAACAACAACAACAACAACAACAACAACAACAACAACAACAACAACAACAACAACAACAACAACAACAACAACAACAAAAAAACCAAAAAAAAAACCACAAAAACACAAAACCTGCAAGGCTGAAATTGAGTAGGCAAATAATCGGCTTTGCTTGGCTTCAGTGTGTGCTTTCCCTGTCAGTAACCGGGATGCTTATCTTTATCTGAAGAAAATGGTGTCTTGTGTGAATATCCAGTAAACAATCGCTTTTACTTCAGAGCTGTGTCATGTAAATTAGGTGGTCGTGATGTTCTGCTTTGTCCCCACAGCAGTGGCAAGCGATGACAGAGGCTTGTCTTCAGTAAAGCTTTGATGATAATAATACCTGAGTAATGCCATGAAAATCTACATCTTAAAAGGGCTTGAAACCTGTGTTAACTAAGTGGTCATTTCACCTGAAAACACATAGCCTTAGATGAGAAGGCAGAACCATACGCTTTGCCTTAAATTTTAGTTTGATAAAGTCAAAGTTTATTTCCGCTGCTTTTTTTCAAGATGTTTGTAAGTTGATTGCTTTGTCCTGATATTTTGCATAGGAGTATTTTTTCCCATAAACCAGCCTTCAACTGGGCTGTCTTCATGTTTTTTGAAAGCGTAAGAGGTGATATACTGAGGGCTAAAAGACAAGGGTTACAGTCTGGAGTTCTTGGTTTAGCACAGGACATGTGAGGGGCTGAACAAATTTCCTACTCTTCCTTATGCTGAGCTGACCTGTGACTTAAGGTGAACACAAAATGCAGCACACGTACCAAGTACCACTGGAATAACATAATGAGTGTTTTGTCTTTCTGAGCCTCCAAATGATTTTTTGACATTTAGAATTGAAAGCTGCATCTAAAGACTTTGATAGCCCGTTAAGGTTAAAAACATGATTCAGTTATGTGATTCAGTTATGCATTGTAATTCGCAGTTTTTGGGTTGCCTATTTGGATGTTGGGTTTTCAATGCCTAAGTGAAAAATTGGTGCTTGAAATACTTGGCCTGGTTTGCCATGTTCCAAATATATCATTGCGTTGTTCTGATTCACTCTTACCTCAAGAATCCCTTGATGTGTGTTGAACGTTTAGATAGAAGACATAAAAAATAACCTGGCAATGTCATGCAAAGGAAACTTAAGTAGTTATTAGTCAGACCTGGAGCTTTGGACTTGTTGGTTTATTTCCTCTTTTGTGTTCCAGTTGCAAGGTAATAGTATAAAAGCTGCCACTCATGTGAAACAGACATGTGGGGTACATTCATGAAGTGAACAGAGGAATGTATTTTAAATACTCATGAAATTTGTATGGAAGATGGAGATATATATATTTTTCTTTTGGTGCGGTGTCTTGCAGTAACTTGGAACAGCATCACAATAATCCCCAAGGCTGTAGGAAATGATCAGCAGATTCTCAGAGGATCTGAGCAGCAGCTAAAAGATTCCTGGGGACCATTTTTTGCACAAGAACAGGCAGAATAAAATCCTGGCAGGGGTCCTGATCCCAGACTCCAGGGGAATTTATAGGCTTGTCTGTGACCTTTGAGAAAAGGTTTGTGGTGCCCCATCCTGCACGGTCAGTTTGTGGGACGGATGAGCTGCATGTCCAGCTCTAAACCAGTAAATGACATTGGTTGTAAAAACTGTGGGCTGTTGACGTAGTGAGATGGACAGGTACAGAAATAATTAGTTCTCTGCCATTGGAGGTGTGAGAGCTAAAACTGTTGTGGAGCTAAAGATGAGATTATCTGGGGTATGCGTTGCTGGAGCGCAAGAGGAAGGTAGTGTGACCGTGGGTCAGGCTCTGCTGTTCACATGAGGAGTGTTCCCTGTGGGGATGTGGATGAATGCCGCTCACTCTATGAGGGTCATTCTAGCTGAGAAAGTGAAGAATCTGAAGCGTCTTTGCTCTTCAAGCTAGTAACTTGTCAATGTAGTGGGACTAAAGTTTATTAACTGACCTGGCAATGGTTGCTGTTTTGGTCTGAAGGTGGCTTTGCAATAACTGACAGACTTAAGAATCCTTGTTAAATTTCATATCATCTTTAAAAACCTTTTGCTGCTCTCCAAAAATTTTGGAGCTGGAGAAAATCAACCATTAACAGCACTTGCAAATGAGCAGTAATTCCTTCTGTATCTCAGTAAGAAGTAGTACAAAAGGATTGCCGGTTAAGGTCTCTTTGGTGTGGTGAAATTTGCTACATGGAGGTAGCCACTGCATGTTACTTGTCCGCTGGGTTCTCCGGAAGGGCTTTGTACCAAGTCTCAGTTATCCTGGGATCTGGTTGGCACCTTCAGGGTATCAAACACACAAAGGCCCAAGTCTCAAGGTAAAAAGAGAGCAAATTCTCAAATTTTAAATGGTGCTTAGTGGGAGGCAGAAGTCAGGTAAGGAATCAGAGAAAAGCTGAGAAAGAGATCTGGTGTTGCATTGTAAGTCTTTAAAAAGTCCAGCCTCAAGTCTATGAAAAAAAAGCCTGCAGAGAAAATATTTTGTCATGAAAGGTGTTCTGTGCAGGCATTTAAAAATACTTACCTAGGCTTGTGTGGTTCATCCAAATCGGGTTTCGGTTGCTGTTTTTTGTGGAGCTTAAACACATAGCAGGTTGGAAAATGTTTCATCCTGTGATGTTAGTGAGTAGGACTTGCTACTTCACAGCCTCCACGAGCTGTGGTTGCCATCAAACTGCTAGACACTTGCACTGGGTGTCACCGTTCACTTGAGACTTTTTTAACAACTGTTTACTCTGGTTTTTGGTTTTTTTTTGTGAGCGTGCCCTCAAGTAAAGACTCAATATAGACAACAATTATATATCCATGTTTTTATTATACACAGTAGCTCAAACACAGCTAGGAGCTTGCCTTGCTTCCAGGAGGCTGTTGGGCTGAAGGTGCTGTTCACATTCTCAGGAGCAAGTGTTTTGGGTGGATTAATGACCCCCTGTGTCTAAACTGTACACTTAAGTGACTGTTTGCTGTCCTGCATCTCCCTGCATCTGCTTCAGATGGCATATCTTACAGTAACAGGGTGTTAATTTTTATAATTTGTATGGAAAGTGAAGTCTTGAATGTTTACTCTGTATTAATATCTGACTAAATGCTGGAAAGCAGTAGCACATAAATACTCCGTGCCTGCAAGGTGGCCTTAAAGAGAAGGGCTGGAGAATGGATTCTGCAAAATGGGCTCTCAAAATCAGGAGGTGAACCTGAGATAAGGAGAAAATGACCTCTTACAGACTTCTCATTATGCCTCTGGGTTGTCCTTAGAGCACAGACTGGTTGAGGAAAAAGTGTAAAATGGTGATAAACAAATGCTAGAGATGCTGTGTAAATTAATGAGCAGAGCTGTTCATGGCAGCTACATGCTGATGAGGTGGATAAATGATGGGCTTTCCTCGTTTCACAGTACGGGCTTTAGTAGCTGGTGGATGCTGGAAACGGTTTTCTGCCATAGTTCATAAATTAAATTTAAAGTAGTTGCTTTTATTGTTCTCTGCTATTGATAAAGTTTAATCATAAAGCTCTCTGGTAATGTTTTGTGGGTGATTATATTGACATAAAGTGTAAATATTACAAAGTGTTATGTATGCATGAGAAGAGGGACTTGAAACACTAAACTAAGTGACATTTTAAAGGTACCAAAGTCACTAATATGACAAAAAGACTTTTGCTCTTGGGTTCTTTTACTTCATGACATCAAACAAGATTAAAGCTTGCTGTTGTTTTGGGCATGTGACGTTGCTGTGGGTATTGTATTCCAATTTTGGTAGTGAAGAGGCTTGACTAGCTTGATACTGTAGTTGATGGTGGTGTTCTAGATGAGTTGTTTGGTGTTGAGTACTTAATTTCTATCTCCTAGGTGTAGAAGATGTGAATAGACAGTTGGTAGGTGGCATGTATCATCTTTCCTCCCTCTCTCCCTGGCTTGACATAAAATTAGGAAGATGCCAAGCTGTGTTCATCCTTTTAAGTAGTAAAATTGAAATCAAGAGGTGACAGACTCCTTCTTTTCAAATCCTTACTGCATGGGGGTTTTGTGGGCGTGTTTTTGTTTTGTGAGGGAAACTATGGGAGCAAGTTTGACCTTGGACGACGTCTGTGTGAGACCACATGGAGCCATATGTATGGACTTGGAAGACAGTGGTATGGGGGGGATGTTTGTATCGGTGTATCCATAGTGGGTTCTGTGCTAATGGCAGTCTTACACATATGGCTTGATGGTGAAAGATTGATGAAGTTTGAGTTAGCATCATGAACTGAATTATGTCTCTAGTTGACCTAGCATGACATGGTGGCAAGAGCCATGCCAGGTTAGAGCAGAGTAACTCGATTGTGCTTGTTTTTCTGCTCTAACCTGGCAGTTATTGAAATGTATGTTCACTATTCAGTATTTAGCAGTCAAACCGTGAAATTAGTGACAATCCTGCAAGGCTATATTCAGGATGTATAGACATGAGTCCTCACCGGTTAGCTTCTTCCTGGTGGAGATGTCTGTATGTCCACATGCCGCGTGAGTACGGATGAGTGTGCTGAACCCAGCTGGATGCTGGTGCACAGCTTTGAAGGAAGAGCTCCTTCTTCTCAAAAGAGGTGATAAAAGCACATAATGTTGAAATGTTAAGTTCAGACTAATATTACAATTCTTGGAAAATTTAGAATGACTTTTTTTGCTGAGAAAAATAGGACTTATAACACAGGCGAAGGTACTTGTAGCATGAAATTTCCATGGGGTTTGGTTTTGTATATCTGTTAACACCGTGCTTTTTGAAGCCATTTTTAGATTTCTCTTTACAGTTGTATTCAATGTCAAAACTGTAGGCTGTTCTGTTTGAAAGGAGTCAGAACGTGGTCTTTTTGTTCTCCTAGCTTTTTGCTGTTGTTCTTACTGTAGAAGCATCAAATATATTAGAATAGGTTACAGGCAAAGTAAACTCGGGTAAGTACAGAACATGCAATTTTCATTGCAGAGTGAGAGAGGAGGAGCAGTCTTGTAAAAGGCCTTCTGCTGGGGTCTGTCTGAACAATTGGATTATGTCAGAGTATTGTTTGATTGCAGAAATACAGACCGGTAACCCAGATGAAATATCCTGATATGGGAGGTGGAGCATTCATGTACTATTCTACACATTTTTTTAGTTAAGGGAAATAAAATACATCTGAAGACCGTTCAAGGAAATGTCTGTTTACTTGACCTGGTAGATGGAAATGCTTTGTCTTTAATCTGTAGCTTCTGTAGAGAAGGATGTTTTGTTTTTTTTTTTTTTCTGAGAAGCCAAAATGGAATTTTCACTTCTACCAAAATAAAGTTTTACTCACTGCTGTTAGATACACTGTCTTATCACTGTCAGTCATGTTGAACCAGCTGAAAAGACAAGGCTGTAGATCTAAAGAAGCACTCAGACTAAAAGGCAGTTTTGAGACTAGGGAAGGGTGGAACTGGAGACTTGATGAGAAGTTCTGCAAGGTGCAGGTTGAAGATTAATCTTTTGTACCTTAGAAAAGCAAAACCAGCTATATTTAATATTATAAAATAGCCTAAATGTGTTATTTAGTAAGTTAATTTTTTGAGAGGTTGCTCTGAAATTGTTTAAATGACAGCATGTAATAGAAATATTTTCAAAATTTGATTGCAAGAGAAGTTTTCCCCTGATCACTTGTGGTGATCTTGGTGCTGTGTTGTTTGTAGCTGGATTGGTTTTTCTCCCCTTTCTCCTTGGTTTATAGTTGTTGGGGTTTTTTTTCATCGTACCACACTCATATTCTTTGCTGAAAGGAAAATAGGAAGATTTTTCTATTTGAAACTTAAACTTCATGAAGGACCTAATTTGAGGTGAGAGCATGTGAGTGGGGGAGAGATGTTTTCCTGTTTTGACTTTTTTCTCAGCAAACATTTCATGGTGTTAGGAAGAACCATGACCAGCTGTTAAATATTTCCCTGAGATGAGATTTTTTTCAGTTAGTCTCGGTAGTAGGGTTTCTGCATGAGTTGAGTGAACAAGGAGTCCCTCCCACCACTAGGTGGTTACCCTTTCCAGTGGTGGTGAAATATGTCGCTTGGCTCCTGAACAGCAGAGTAGGTCCTTCCTCTTGCTGCTTGCTGTGGCAGGCTTGGTCCTTGTGAAGAAGACAAACAGCAAGTCCTTAAATGAACTCAAACCAGCCTAAAAATGGCGTTGTAGATTCATGGAGCAGAACTGGCAGCAACCAGCCAAGGACTTGAGCGAGGCAGGAGTGAGCTGTTCTTAGGACTGGGGAGGAAACCAGGACTTGCCTTCACCAGTTTACCCAACTGGAAGGCTGCATGCAACCTTGGCGAGTGTGGGTCCAAGAAGGTGGTGCTGAGGAGCAACATCCAATGCTGTGGGACTGTCCCCTTGTCAGCACATCAGAGGAGTCTCTTCTTGCATCCCCTTTGGCTTGCTGTTTTCTAGAGGCTGAAGGAGGAGGACAAAGAGGCTTGAAATTGGTGGAAGGAGGCTTCAGAGATGCCTCTGAGATATGTACTTGTGTATTGCCAAAAGCTGTCTGACAGGGGATTTTGTTTCTCAGTGGGAAAGGGATAAAATGAAGTAATATTGATAGTAGTTCTCAGCCTACCTTCCTAGCAACCCACTATATTTAGGTTCAAGCTGTGTGCTAGTACCAGGTTCCACTAAGCTTTGAACTGCAGGCAGGCAGCAGTAGGACAATGCGTGTGAGCTCTTCACTTGTGGAAGAGAATAGTTGGTGGGAGGGAGTGAGACCTTTCAGGAGTCCTGAATGAATTGGTCTCTCTTCTGCTTGTCTGCCTACTTAGATTCTTAGGACATTTATCTGCAGTAATCTGAACGTGTGATGCTCATGAGACTGCATTTAAACTTTGGAGACAAGCATGAATCTTAAGAATAAAATAAATGGTATTTCTGTCTCGATGAACTGTATTCCCTGTGGAAGTAGATTACTGCGGTGCTACAGACAGTAGCTGCTTTTATCAAAGATGAGGGAAGTTGTCCATCACGTTGTAGTGGTGGCTGGCACATGTGGGTTGTTTGTCTGGCAGACTTGTGTTTAGGTTGGTTTGGGGTTTGGATTTGGATTGGGTTTTGGTTTTTTATTTCTTTGGGGTTTGAAGGTGTGAATTTTTGAAGCTTATGAGTTTTGTAGGAGTGTTTAAACTTGGTCTTTATAATCTAAAAAATGGTTTGATGGCTAATTCCTAGGCTCAGGGTGTGTTCATGGAACTCTTGGAGGAGTGTCTTCTCTAAAATACTTGACCCAGTCCTACTTTAACAGACAGTAAACCCCAAAGGGATACTAGGGGCTTTTCTCAGATATACTGATCTTTTCCTTAATATATGTGTGTTTCACAACCAAAACAAATAGCAACTACAGAAAGTAGGGACCTGAGAAGAACTTGGACCACTCAGCATCTGTTTACTGGAACAAACAGATCCAGTAGGTTGCAGAGTAGGTGATGTTTTAAGTAAATGTTTTCTTGGGAACAATTCTGTGAAACCCTTGTGTGTTGCATTTGAGTTGATTTTATCTAGAATGTATTGTTGGTCCTCTTTTGGCTTTTATATGTCCAGTTAGGGGACATCAAACTTGAAAGAAGTGAGACAGAGGAGCGAATTTTCCCAGAAGTCACATGAAAACCATCAATGCTAAAATAGTCATGACTTAATTTTTCTGGTTTTGTGCACTAGTAGAATTTAATGCCATTTGAGCAAACATTCCCTGAAAGGTGACTGGGTCATATGAAATAGAATAATTCTTACTTTGATACACATCTTGCACACATTGGGGAGTTTAAAAAAGCCAGCAAACCAACAGCTTGCGTGGAAATTCATGGCAGCTCCTACCCATAGCACCTGCTGAAGTAGTACCTATTCTTTAACTTTTCTCTCCCTGTATTAAGTTTGGCTTGAAAACTGTAGGGTGTAGTGTGGAGATGTGAAGTCAGTCTTAAACTTTTCTACTATATCATGTGGCTACTAGTCACAGAGAAAATGGGTAAGATGATGAAAGGTACGTTCTTAGTGTGTGCTTTTGGAAAATCTCATAGCTTCCATGGGTGAAATAACACCCTTCTGAGTCAACTGAGGGTAGTTTGACTAACAAAATACTTAAAAGGCAGATGATTAAATTATAACTATATCTTTGGGGTTTTGTGTTTTAAGTAGATTTTGGTCAGTTACATCATTATTAAACCAGATTTGTTATTTTTCAGGTGGAATCATTTATCTTGGATCAAGATGATCTTGAAAACCCCATGTTGGAAACGGCTTCTAAATTGCTCTTGTCAAGTACTGCTGATGGTGCTGACCTGAGAACAGTAGATCCAGAGACCCAGGCAAGATTAGAAGCTTTACTTGAAGCTGCAGGTAAGTACTCGTGTCCCACAGGGGTTTAACCCCGAAGCCCTTACACGAGTCCATACTAGAACTGCTTGCATAAGTCTAATCCATATGAGCACAATACAAATGCAGGACGTAAGGCACTGTGAACTTGGCCAAGCTTTCTGAGTCATTGAAGACAAAGAAGTTGGTTGAAGCATTTCAAATTTTGAAAAATCAGAGTTTCATGAGAAGGCCATGCTTCTAACCACATTGCTCCAACACTGGATTTCTAAAAGCCTGAGATAAAAAACGATGCCTGTCCTTGGCTTGCAGCCTTATATCAAAACCTAAATTGCTCAGTGAGGCTTTGTCCTGCAACAATTGCTGTACAAAAAGCTTTAGTGGTTGCTTATGCTAAGTAGTTGTCCACAGTTGTGAAATGATGCCTTCTGAGGATCGGAGGGCTTCGTTCAGGCGCATCACAATCCAAGTGCAGCTTTGAAATTAGTGTTGTAACAGTTAATCCCTTCATTTGGAAGCTGGAGTTGATTGTGCTTCTGCCAGCAGGTTTCATAGGCTGAATTTCAACTTGTCTGTTTTTTCCTTCTCGGGCACGTGTACCCATTTGTTGTAAATGGGAATGGAAGGAATAGGTAAGCTGTCGACAGCTGATGGCAAAGCCTTTGCAGACCCCGAGGTGCTCCGCAGGCTGACTTCCTCGGTCAGCTGCGCGTTGGATGAAGCTGCCGCTGCACTGACCCGGATGAGAGCGGAGAGCACAGCGAATGCAGGGCAGACGGACAAGTAAGCCACCTTCTGGATTGGATTTTTTTCTGTCTTTTGCCACTTCTAGAAGCAGTTTGTCTTGTGTCACTTGTGATTACAGGATGGTGAAACTCTTACTTGGGTGGAGTTAGTGCCAAGTTAATCACCTGTGATTCTCATGTTAAATATTCCTGGATTGTCAGATCTTGCAATGGGGAGTGAAGCAATTAATACTGCTTAAAATTCAGAAATCAGGCTCTGAGTTATTTAACTTAACCAACTATAGAAACAAAATTTCCAAGCTTTTAAGTAATATAGGCCTCGGAACTGTACCAAAAATAACAAGTTCCAAAAAGAGTCATTCAGTGATTGCATGAAACTATCTTTGGGACCCCCCCAAAAAAAAGCCCTGGCTGTTTTTATGGAGAGCTTCAGAGTGCCTTTTTAACAGAAGAAGGAAAACAGTCTTGAGGGACTAGAGCTTCATGGTGGTGAGCAGCCTTCTCATGTTGGGATGGACCTTGGACAGAGCATCAGCCAGAGAGTCAGTGCCTTTTAACTGGACTTCCTGGCACTATTTGTAGGGTTTTGTCTTACTGGGCTGTTCATGGGGCAAAGAAAAAGAAGATTCCGTTTTACACTGTCCTTAATCTTCAATACATCAGAAATGGAGTGTTAGTAGGAGCAACCAAGTGCTGCGGTGCTAGCTGGCAGTTTGTTCCTTGTGTGCTGAGAAATCCAAAGAGACTTTTCCCGGTGTATTGATCGGGAGATGTGAAGAGCGGAATGGTTTGGCAGTATGTTTGCTTCTGTTAGATGTGTCCCCCTCCCCGCCCCCAGATTCTTATGAACAGTGGCTGTTGCCAGAGTTTTTACAGGGACAGAAGATGGGAGAAGTAAAAATAAATGTGAAAATGCAATGAACAGGCGTATTTGAGAAATAATTCTCCATATATTAAGATTAAGGCACAAATTAAGTAGCAGTCCTGGGTATGATATGCAGGTATAAGTTACACACAGACCTCCTTGTACATCTTGAGTGTCTTAATTCAAGAAGTTAAGGAATCATAGAATCCTTTAGGTT
>NW_008608422.1:0-2261 GCF_000691845.1 Merops nubicus
TGAGGCAGAGAGCAGATGAAGCCCTCCAAGCCAAGGAGGAGGTAGGGGGTTGCCTAGTGCTGAGCAGTGCCTGGAGTGCTCCCTCGCAGGCCGATGTCACCCCGTGCGTGGGGTGACTTGCAGTGCACCCCTTGGTGTGGGAGCGCCCCATAGGGAAGAGCAGCCCAAAGCAAGCCCAAAGGGGCACCATGTCTCTGCAGGCGTCCTGCCAGCTGGAGGAGACCTCGACAGCCCTGCAGGACACGGTGGCTCAGCTGGAGCAGCTGACGGTGGCCAACTCGCGGCTCAGCGAAGGTGGGGTGGGTGATGGGGGGCTGGAGCTGCCCTGTCCCCACCCTGTGCTGATGGCTCTGCTCCTTGCAGACCTGAGCTCCCTGATGACAAATCTGGCCAGCCTGGAGCAGCAACGGGATGTGCTGGAGCAGGAGAACGAGAAGCAATTGGAAGAATTGGCCCGGTGGGTGCGAGCCCTCGGGGCAGGCCATTAGCCCCCTCGTATAGCAAACTCCTGCCACTCCTCACCCCTAAAAGGCAGCTCCCTCTCACCCCATCCCGTCCCCACAGGCTGGCACGGGAGAGGAGCACGCTGCAGCAGGAGTGCAACGGGCTGTGCCAGGAGCTGCGGGAGGCCACCGAGTGCCGGGAGGTAGGAGCTGCCTGACCCTGCCCACGCCGTCACGCGCTGCCCGGCCCCATCGCGGCCCTGTGGGCACGCTGGCGGCTGGCCAGGAGCTGGATTAGCCCTCCCGCCGTGGGGGAGGTGTGCGGTGAGGGCGGTTGACATCTCGCACGTAGCTCGGCTCCCCATCCTGCCTGGTGGGGATTCCTGGAGGTGGGGGTGGGCAGCTCTCCGCAGTAATTCTCCCCTGGTTGCTGTCCCCTGGCCTGTCTTATGTCCCTGGTAATCTGCTGGTCTCCAGGAGATGGTCTGCTGGGATAAAGCTGCCCCTAATTGGAAAAAAACACCCTGAGGCGTGGGAGGGAGCAGCTGAGGGAATTGTGGTTTTTTAGCCTTGAGAAAGGGACACGGGGCAGAACTGCTCAATATCTACAACTCCCTGAAAGGAGGTTGGAGTGAGGTGGGAGTTGATTTGTTCTCCCAAGTAACAAGCTATAGGACAAGAGGAAAGAGCCTCAAATTGTATCAGGGGAGGTTTAGATAGGAGTAGGAACAACTTCAAAAGGCTTGTCCAGGGCTGTTCCAGGCTGCCCCGGGCAGTGGTGGAGTCCCCATCCCTGGAGGGGTTTCCAAGCCGTTGAGATGTGGTGCTGAGGGACATGGGTTAGTGGGGACTTGGCTGTGCTGGGGGAACTGTTTGACCTGATGATCTTAAAGGTCTCTTCCAACCAGAACGATTCTATAATTCTAGGGACTGTGCTGGGGTACCCCATGGGCCCCCTTGGGTCTCCAGTCACTCATGGCTATGTCCCCCCACCCTGTTAATAGTTCCTGGATCAGGAGAACCGCATGTCCCGCACACAGCTGCTGGAGGTGGAGACCAGGCTGAAGTCCACACTGGACACCCTGCAGGAGCGTAACACACAGTGTGAGGAGCTGATGGACTCCCAGAAGCACCTACGGTACCAACCCCACTCACCACCTCTGCTTCAACTCCTCTATTTTTGGGAAATCGAGCCCCTCTTGGGGTTTAGGGGACAGACAGGAGGGTCATGGCTCCACTCACTGCTGCCCCAGCCAAGTGTCTTTGCCTGGGCAGGGGGAAGAGGATATGGGGAAGCCCAGAAGAACCCCATCTTGGGGGAAACTGCCTAAATCTGTGGGGTTTGCACCATCCCTGCTTCAGGGTGGGAGGCAGGCATGGGACATGTCCCTGTCCCACACTGAGGAGGGGGAACCCTGCTCCCACTGAGGCTGAGGCCATCCCGCAGGGAAGAGCAGGCTGCCCTCAGCAAGGAGCTGGAGAGCACCAAGGCCGAGCTCCTGGACTTGCAGCTCAAGAGGAACAAAGTCTCCTGGTGCTCTGCAGACATCTCCGAGAGCAAGCTGCGGCTGCAGGAGCTCGCCGACTGCCTCAGGGCGGCTCTGCAGGAGGAGGTAGGAGCCCTGCCCCGGGGACAAGGCTGAGGGGGTGGCCCCGGGGAGGGGTCAGCCCCCCGTGGTTCTCCCTGGCCTGGCTCGCCGGGGCAGTGCGGCGCTGTCACAAGCCACGCTCCGGTGCTGAGCTCTCTCTCCCCTCGGAAGGATGATGAAGCCCCATCTAGAAGCAGAGCCTGGACGCCGGCCCCGCGCACGCCCGGCT
>NW_008608423.1:0-21228 GCF_000691845.1 Merops nubicus
TGGTTTCCTGCGTTGGTTGTTTCTGTTCTCGATTATAATAAAATCCAGTGTTGGCAAACGGATCGTTTCTCTGGGGATTCTTTGGTGACACAGGTTGTTGCCTCAAGATAGCTAAGTGGAAGTCAGGCTAAAATATATGTGAGTAGATAGTCACACAGCATTTCATATGTGCATATATATATATATATATATATAAATGGGAAATACTCATGTTCCTTGCTGCCTGCACTATGGAGCAAGGCAAGTTTCTCACCATAGGAAGTACCCAGAGCTAAGCCACACAAAGATACAGCACCAAATGCAGTAATTTATTTTGTCTTTTAATTATTTTTTTAACAGACTAAATTTCTAATATAATTGTTTTGGAATAAAAAGTAGTAGCTCTTTAGGCATATGTGCAAGCTAGCCAATTTATTGAAAAGATTTTTCAATGAAGCTCTATGTTAAACCAAAACCAGATTTTAGAAATCGCAACTGGTGTCTGACCGTAGGTTTGCCTAACACCGGATCCTCTCCTGGACGTGGGCCAGAGTGGGGGGTTCCTATAAGGAGCTGCATTTCCACAGCATCATGAAATCTCTGGTGAGATTGCTGTGGCCGTTTTTAGCTCCCACTGCCCTGGCCTCTGCCCCACTGGGTGGCCACACGAGTGGCCCCATCCCCGCTCCTGGAAGCTGGAACCATGCTGAAGTGAACAAGGCAAAGCAAAATTGGTCCTTCCCTGCTGTGCCTTTACTCTGGTAATCAGCATTTTAGAGACTTCTACAGCCACACGTCATCATTGTCATCAGGGAATCCCACTCCACTAATTCCATCTTCCACGACATCCCAGTATGGCTTGAGGCCTCCACAGCATATTGTGGTAATGCTGAGTGAATTCTTCTTAGTGCTAAGTAAAAAAAATGAAGTTTCTATTTTCTATCTTAACTTTGATATCAATAATTTTGTCCATTCTTATATTGTGACAATTTTCTCTCTTCTTCATCTTTTGCTAAGCCAGTCATTTTTACAGCTCTTCTCTGTTTCCTCATCAACTCATCTCACAGTGCACACAGATACAGAAAAGACTTGAACTAGAAGATTGAAATGAAAAATCACCATAACAGGCCACATATGTCTGTCGCTAAAATTTATTTCTAATAGACCACGCTTCTTTGTAAATCATTAATTTGCCTGCAAATTAGATGAAGACTGTTCACCTCAAGAGTGTACATGTAATTTTCAGTAATCAGGCTTGCCTCCCCTGTGTATCATTTCATTTCCTGCCCTCCCTTGTAAAGCAGTGTGTGATGTGACTGCATGCATAGACCTCATTGTCTTTCCTTTCTTCTCCAGCACCAAAGCAGGGGGCCCTGGGAGTCAGCACATGCACACACTTTGCTCTCCTCTCTTACACTTGCAAGATAAACAGGCTGACTGAGCAGAAAGGATGGCATTGAGGTGGAGGCCTCCCCATTAGCTGTTGTGACATAGACTTAGCTGATACATGACACAGTAGCAGCTGTATGAGTGCCCTGCCTCTGCCACATCTGCTGCCCCAAGCAAGTAGAAAAAGCAGCAGATTATAGCTTAACCCTCCTCTCAAGGGCTCTTTATTCTGCGTGTTGGATCTACTTCTGAATGTATATTCTAGGGTTAATTTTTCATGTAGAATAACTCCATAAAGGTCTCTGAAAAGCTTTGAAGACGTTAACAAGGTATTACAAGGTGACCTCCTGGGTTTACATGTGTTGTGATCGTCCTGATATGCCAGAGTTCAAAAATGATTATGCACCTCCCGCCATTTCAGCCTCTCCTCTCCAGGGTCCTCAAATGAGCTCTAAACATCAGCTGTGATTTTTGTCACCAACATGAGCAAAATAAATGTGGTTGTCTCCAAGATACTGTGGCTTTTTCAGGACTTGGTAATTACCCAGGCAGTCACTGCTTTGTTTTGTGCATCGTGAATAAAGATCTCAAAGCAAGGAATGGCAGTTATTGAACCTATAGAAACCAACCTATAGACCACCAACAGAATTAAATCTCCTGGAATGTGATTTAGGCATAACTCAAAGGCACACCTATGCAACATTTCCTAATACTACAGCTTTGGCTAAATTAGACTATTCTGAGTCACTTTTTAAATGCCTTTTTTTTTCTTCCTACTGATACACTAACTCCTAGTATATTTTCTCCCCCCCCTTTTTTTTTTTTGTGTGAAAGACCATACTTGTCCATGTTTTTTGCAAGCAAAGCTCAATTCTCTGGATGGCAGGAGAGTATCCCCAAATCCTAGCTCTTCCCTTCTAATGGAGTTAATCTGAAGTAAAGAAGGACACTAGAACAGTGGCTGCTAGTGGGATGATGTGCATTGGTTTGTGACAGAGGAGGTTAGCTGTTCACAATCTAGCCTTGATGCCATTTGTTGACAGTTAAGAAGTGCTGACCAATCTCTCCATGTACCTTGGTGTGTCCCATCTTTAACATAAGCAGCACTGGCTTCCTTGAACAGGGGGAGGACGACTGGCAGGTTGGTTGCAATGGCCCCATATGGGTCTTTCAAAATGATGGGAATTAGGTAGTAGTAGAAAATCAGACCTGGCATTAGCCAGGTGACCTATGGACTTTGAGTCCTGTTTGGCACAGTTATGCCAGCAAGAGACTAGCCAAAATGTGTGTCATACTGGCTAAGCTATACTTGATTGTGTTGGCAGTGTCCTTGTAATGTAGACTTGAAGGAAAAAGGAAAACATTGATCTTTCTTATCTTTCCTTTTCTTTTGCTCTCTCTGTAATTCACTCTTCCTGGGCTTCCCCCAGCTCAGTCTTCAGTCCACATTACTTTCTCTCACCTTGCTTCTTCCAGAATGTCTTCCTAACCTTCTCCAAGAGAAGTTTTGCTGCTATTATGTTAGAAATGTGAATTGCCATTCAGTGGACCCAGAACATCATGTCTTTCCTGCTCCCCAGGCCCTCTTCTGTGTCAGCATTCATCTCCTTCCCTTGCAAAAGGCACACTGCCTAATGTGTGGCATTAGAATGAAAAGAAATCTAAATTAAGATGTATCCAAGATGTACCCTCACTACATTATCATCCTGAGCTTAGTCCAAGGCTCTCAGATGAGGCTATCTCTGCACATTGTCTGCCTCAAAAATAGCACCAAGCTGGGTACAAACTGTGACTGTGTTTCTGGAAGCTAAATGAAAACAGCTGGTATCTAACTGAATAATTTAAAAGGCTGTTGCTCAAGTTGACTGTTTTAAACAAGTCAGATTGCTATGAAACCAGACCTGATCTGGCTGTGTGATCTCAGTACAGCTCACCAAAACCTGCAGACTCAGGTTAAAGTCCACCAACATCTTTCAAATGGGAAAATTCTTGATGTGTCAGAGAAAACCTAACAGGATGACTTTTTGCTGTAGCAGCCTGCGTGAAGTCTGTGACCACGTACAGCTCATGGTCTGCTCCCTCAAGAAGGTGAAACAAGCATCCAGATCTCTTCAGGACCTTGGAACTGCTGAATCTGTAATTCCTGCCACAGTGGGACAGTCGCTAAGGAGGGTGCATTGACTGGACCTAAAGTGGCTGCTGTGCTGATGACAGCGGGTTGCACAGCATGGTGTGGGACCCGCTGAGTGGCAAAAGGAAGGACAGTCTGAAGGGGAATCTGGGCATTTCTCCAGACCTGAGCACCTGGATCTGGGCTGGTTTACTTCCACAAATGCTAGGGACTGCTGTGATTCAGAAATGTGGCGTTTGAGATATTGCTTCTGTGATGCCATTGATTCAGACTTACTCAGGGTACCAAGAAGGGCAAAGCAATTTAACAGTATGTGAGGTAGCTCCTGTTTACATTTAAGTACTTATGTGCTCTAAACGTGTATAACTTCAGGGCTTAATTTCCTGAGAGGAACATATTTTCTATAAATACTCAGTTGTTCCAGGAAACAATTTCTTTCTGTAATAAGAAAACAGTGTGCTTATTTTTATAGTGGAAGAAAAAAAACAACCAAACTTGCATAGTTCTCTCTGTAGAGAAAAGAGTGGTACAGTGGATAAAACAGGAGGCTGGAAACAAGCAACTTCAGATTAAATCCTGGTCTACCTGCAAACTTTGTCCAAGACTCAGTATGATTAAGTGATGGAGATGTGGTGCTTAGGGACGTGGCTTAGCAGTGGACTTGGTAGAATTAGGTTAATGGTCAAACTTGATGATCTTAAAGGTCTTTTCCAAACTAAATGGTTCTAGGATTTGGAAAATCTTGTTTTGCTGCTTTCCTTTGTATTGAATTGAGGCTGAATTTTTTGTTTTATTTGCTTGGGGGTTTTTATTAATAAATAAGAAATATATGCTGTTTCTAGAAAACAGGGTAATGGAACAGAATAAGAATTAACTTTCACATTCTCATTCAAAAAGAGGAATCCCGTGTATTTTAAAAGTTTTTTGTTTTGTTCTCTTGGATCAGCTTTGGGGGAAAAAAGTGTGAAAATGTTCTGTGTTTGAGCTCTCTCCTTGTTTTTAAGGACTCTGATATGAAGCCTTTAAACCGAGTCCTTTGATTCCCTATCCTGAACTGTAAATGCACACTAGTGTTCTGGAGTTGGTCGCAAATGGAGGGTCATAAATTCCAGCTCAGCTTATCTAAATAGTGTATTTCGTGTAGTTCAAAAATACTGTATTTCACTGTGGTAACAGTGAAAGATACAGACTGTGAGTTAGACTTTGGCTGACATACTTAGTGATAATTACATAAAGAAAGCTTCATAATTCCATTAATACATTGTTCCAGGTTTAGATAGAGATGAAATCATAGTCTCTTCTCTTCTTATTGCTGTTATGTAGTTGTTTGTACCCTGAATCATAGATCAGGAGCTCATGTCCTTGGTGGACTAGTACAGGATAAAAAGAGACAATCTGCTGCTGATTGCTTATAGTTTAAATGTAGGACAGAAAAGAAGCCATGGATATGAACAGAAACCAAAACTTGGTTTGGCAGCATTGATCTCAGTACAGCAGCAGCCTGGCCCAGCTGCTGTTTCCTTGCAGGCATCAGAGATGAGGACTGGTGGGAGGGATTTGGAAGAGAACACAAATAAATTTGCACCAGTGAACAAGGACCTCTTCTAGGATGTTTCTTGTGATGAGAGAAAATACCAAACATAACAAGCAAACCGTTAAGAAGCTGGGATCATGAGGTGATCATAACCAACTCATTGGTGCTGCATGGGAACAATAAGATACTTGATAAGCATGTGGTGGTGCTGGAAAGGACCCTGAAATAGGCTTACTTGTGAAAGAGGGCCAGGAGACAAGAGCACGGATCATGTTATCATGGGCAAGCCCATGGGCCACAAAAATGATCATTGAATCAGAAAGTCTGGATGTGTGGGAGGAAGGGGGGAACACTAGTGCAGTAGTTGGGAGCCAAGTTGATGTGAACTTCAAGAAGTAAAGTTGAGGGAAAAAATAGTGCCATTAAAGTGGAATTATTGCCGGTTGCTAACAAGAAACTGGTGTCTTACAGCAGTAACTGAGAAAGAGGTCAGAGAAAGGCTTCAAGATTCTCGTGGAGATGGAAAATTGTATATTTAATTCAGTCAGAATATACGATATAGGTGGCTCGTTATCCACACAAAATGGTAGAGACAAAGGCTGAGGTTTTAATTTCTTCCAAGGTGAGGATGCCAGCAAATCATTGTGTGAGCTAACGGAACCTGCTTTTTACAGATCTGTGTCTCAGGAGAGCTCCATTGAGTGGACTCTGATTGATTTATTACTCCCTGCTGCAACCTATCTGGCAGGGCCTGGAGTGCACCAACTTCGTTCCCCTGGCCAGCCCCAGATGGGATTCTCACCCACCCCTCAGGAAATAATTTAAGCTGAGGCCTGGGCTCCTGCTCTTCCTCCTGAACATCTCCCTTTGCAAAGCCTGCCTGTAGAAATGTACCGTCTTTGGGACTTCAGCTTCCCTCTGTACAATTATGGATTGATGAAGACATGTGTATGATACATCTTCAGAAAGGCAAGTTAAAAAGGCAAGTCTAAAGAGCCTTTTGCCTATAGTCATCTCCAGCTGGTGAAACAGGCAGTGGAGGTATTTAAGAGTTGTGCTTGTGCTCTTCTGGGTGACCTTAGCACTCAAGATAGGATGTGGCCTCCTGGTGCCTTACAGATCAGATGGAGGTTTTGTAGTCTTCTTTCAAAGGTGATGCGCACCAAATGGCAGGTCTAAAATTTTTGTGGCCCTGCTTGTGGCTGGCAGGTATGTTGGTGATCTGAAACTCAATTATAAAGTGTCCTGTAATAATGCTAATATTATTGAAGAATGGGAAATATTACCACTTATAGAAAAAAGTACTCCTTTAATAATATCTTGTAGTAAATAAAATTGTGTCATAGGTATGCTAAGGTGTAATTAATGCTCTTCTTGTCATAAATAAATTACAAACATGTAGAGCAAAGAGTATTCATAAAGAAATATCCAGATGTGCACGTTTACAAATAACTTTTTCATTGAGGTGCTCTGAGAACAATAATGGTGACAAGCAAAATGGGCTGGTTTCATATCAAGGGGATTGATTTAGATCAAAGTCACTTAAATTGCCAATTTTAATAATGATTTAAATTGTTAAGTTGGCAACCTTGGTTTAAAGAACTGACTTTCATCTAGTTTTGCATTTGTGCTTCCTAAGTATTTTTCTAAATAGACGTTGAGTCTCATTGGCTGGTGTAATTCGGTATTTCCTTTTGCTAACCATGAGGATTATGTGCACGCTGTGGCTGTCTATATTTAAGTAGTTTATCATGTATTTACACAGATTCTTAGCTTATACATTTTTATCATGCTAGAAGAATACTTAATGAATATTTTCTGACTTTCTAAATTATGTTTATCTTTCTTCATACCGTGCTTCAAACTGTATTTGGATAGTAATTGGACTTTCATTAAAACTATATAAAACCTGGAAGGAAGGGGGGGTAAAATTAGTTAATATATGCTGGGCAGCTAAAAAGTAGTTTTGTCAGAATATGTGTTTTTTAAGAAGCAAGGTGTAGATCTGCTGTGGGTTTTAGATGTGTATCTATGAAAAGTTATTTTAGTGGGGCACTAGTTGCCTATGTTGCCCAACCAGGTAAGTCTGTGTTGCTAGAGGCTTCACAGACTTCTTACAGAGTCCATGGACTGTGTGGTGAAGCTGAGGTCTAGACCAGCAGAAAGAAGAGGAAGCCACCAAGGACAGGAGTTCCTGCAGGGTCAATGGGTAGCTTCTCCATCCAAGTTGGTGTCGGTGGAGAGTGTGGGAAAGAGGAAAAGCCATCAGCTCTTCTGAGCTTCCAAGGTGTCCTGGATCAGAGTCTGCTGGAGGCAGCTTGTAACAGTGGTTTTGACTAAAGTAGGTTGTTTCTATCCCTGCACCATCATGGAATTTAGTGCCAAAGTGCTTCTGCAAAGTGCATCTTAACAGATTGTTAGATGACCTGCATGATCTGTGGTTGGTAAGCTGAGCTGTCACTGGGTCTTCCAATAATTTAGAAAGATATTTCAGTGTCTCATAGCACATCTTAGCCTAATTGAACAGGAAAAATAGTCCATTCTACTTTTAATGCTTATTGTTTGCTGTGTGTCTTGGCACTAACATGATGTTCTCCTGGAAGACCTGGTTGTTGGAAAAGGTTCCTGATTTGCTCTATTGGGAAACATAATTTATTTCATTTTTGACAATGAAGAAGGCATTTATCTTATTACTCAGCAAAAATACAGCAAATTTTTGTGATACTTTATTTTTTTTTATTTTTAAATGCATTTGCAAGGTCTTTAACAAACCTTTAGATATGGAGTGATGAGGCAGCTACAGCTTTCCATTTGCTAACTGGAGTATCTTGAACACAATTGATTTAATCAACTAAACAATCAAGAAATTTTTCTTTTGTCATCAGGATAAAAGGCTAAAAAAAAGATTATTTGTGAGTGTAAACGGTTTCACCACTGAGTGTTCCTTTAGGGAGTGAAGATACTGTGGTTGTAGGGAGTTTAGAATGAAAATATTTGGAAGGTCTATGTGACCCTCAGTGTTCCACATATCTCTATATGTGATAAAACACAGCAGAGATGCACTGAATATGTTCTAAAACATGTAAGACTTATGCAAAGTAGATGGATTGAAGTAAAGGGACAAGCTTAAATAATAGTTGTTTGAAGCTTTCCCTAAAATGTTCTTTCTGAAATCTTAGTCTTCTTATTCTTCTTGGCCAAGGTAGTTTTAAGAATGAAGGAGATAACAAATTGCCAGAAACTTTTGTTTGGTTGGCATTTTTTATTAAAAGACTGTTAACTCTGCCTCTTGATTTCTGCTTAAGTAATTTTTTTTTTAATTGAAACTTTTTGTGTGACAGTCAAACCTAGGAAAAATAACAAAGTACTCATTAAATGCTATCTAATCTCAATCTTATCTGTCCATCCATGCTCATAATTAGTTTCTTAGGTTTAAAGACACTACTCATTTAACAAAGCCAACTGTGTAAATTGAAATTAAGGAACTATTAATTCAGCACTTGCAGAACATGCTACTAATTTCATGTATTTCTGTTAGCATTTCTGTCACTGTGGTTCCAAGGGTCTGTTAATGCCTTATCTCTGTAAAGGCAGGAGAACAATGCCTGACCCTTCAGTCTCAAATGTGTAGTAGTATGCAAATGTACAAAGAGAGACATAGAAAACAACACAAACTTCTACTTTATACTTACATGGTGATAAAAATGATGTTAATGAGACAGATACGTCATAGCCATGACTAAGTCTCTCAAATCTGAGGATGCTGATTATGTACTGAGGATGTTTGGTGGCCTTAACACCAAATATAAACAGGTTAATTTTTAAAAGATGATTTCTTAATTTGTGTATAGGGCATTAATAAAGACATTGCATTGTTGTATCCATTGTGCCTTAAAGCTGGAAAATTACCTCCCTTCCTCCAGCAAAGCTCATTATTTTTATACTTCATGGAGGAATAAACATAGTACTCTTTACTTCAAAACATCCCTTTCCTCTGATCCTCAAATAGCTACTTTTAGAGAATTTCTTGCCTTTTTACTGAAGATTTTGACTGATTTCCAGCCCTGCATATCTTTATGGGCAAGACCTCAGAGTTTTCACACTAACAGTGTTCCTTTTCCTCTCACTCTCTTTAGTTCAAAGTTAGCCCCAAATATTTCTCTGCAACAAATTAATATACCCAGTGTGTACAAGTCACAAGGATAGAATTTCATAAGATCATCTGCACAGCGGAATATAAATTCCTTTAATATGTATACAAACAGAAGATAGGAAATGTTTAAAATTCTGAGTGTGTCCTGCTTGTAGGGTGCGTTCTGATTAACAGCTGATAAACAGTACTCTAAGGTTTCCTGCCATATGTAATAATATAGGAGATGAAAGAGGATATAAGTTGCTTTAGGCCTTGTCCATTTTACTGAATGTCATGTCAGGGATTAGATTTAATTTGATCCTTTGTGCAAAGAATTTTTTTTAATAAAGTAGCTGTTCAGATGAAAGGATAAATTAATATATTATTCTATAGTAATAAGTGTTAAATTGGATAATGTGCTGCCTCTGATGGTATCACAGAAATTACTTGCTGTGATAAAATGTTGCTTGTCATAGTTCAGAGGGATATAAATATGTCCTAGAAAATGTATTCCCAAAATAAAGAGTTTTGAACTATTCAAATTGCTTATCATGGAAAGCAGACAAAATCATGTTGTCCTTAATTAAAAAGGATAAAAGACTACTTTTGGTTCTGTTACAGCAGTCTTATTGAATAGGTGAAACCATGCAAATATCTAAACCACACACAAACACCACCTGGACCTTTTGGATTCAATAGCAAAGCAACAGTGGAGAGAAAGACATCAACTATCTCACAAGGCAATGAGCCTCTGTATTCTACCCTTGCCATCTTATGCTGGCTTGAAGCTGGCTTTGAGTTCACAGTAGCTTCTTGAAACTGCATAATTTAAGAACAAAAAGTCCTTCTCTCCTGCTCCTGGGGGGGAGCTGCTTGGCCTGAAGAAGGCTGTGCAGGCTCAGCGGTGGGGAGTCATCCACATCCCAGCTCTGCCTTGTCCTTCCTGCAGAGCCAAAGGCCTTTTAGCTCTATGTTTTCTATTCTGCAGTTTAGCTGGGGCACTGAGACCCCAAAATTACTTAAGTAGCAACACCAGAGAGGACCAAATGAAGATTGGCTCACATGTTAATTCATCAGCTTCACTTTATCCACAATGCACTCTAGGACTGTAAAAAATATGCCTTGGTATTTTTGGTTGGTTTGTAATCTTTCAAGCTCTTCTAATGAGAACACCTAAAGTGATATTTTATGAAATTTGATGCAAAATGCACTGAACCTAAGTGGAAAAGGCACCAGTGATTTAAATCTGCTTTGGAGTGTGCCCATAGTGGGAGCTGAAGTAACTGTTTTTGCTTGGGTATTCCCATTCTGGAATAGTTCTCCTCCATTTCTGAACTTGACTACTTTGTTCAATAGGCGTATACATGCATGTTCTCATTTTAAAGGTTTTTTTTTTTTTTTTTTGTCAGTAATACCTGACATAATTCTCCTCACAAATGACTGGAAAACTGAGGAATAATTTCGTATGAGAAGATCCTTCCAGAGGACTTGCAGAATGTGATATAAGTCACCTGACAGTTCCAGCTAGGGCTGCATGAGTCAGTAGGAGAGAGGGTGACACACATGCTAAAGCTAGGAAGTGCAGGAGCATTCAGAAAGGAAAACACTGATGTATTTATTTTTCTTTTTAACAGGTTCTATTTTGTAATTTAAGCCTCTGCTGCAGCTGGTCGTACTTTTGCCAGACAGGAGCAGGCTGCAATTCCCTGACTTCAAGAATCCCAGTCATTACCTTTTAAAATCAAATACAGTGAAGGGTTATCACAATCTGCAATATACCCAGTCTCTGCCAGCTGATTAGCTCTGTGCAGCCATGCTCAGGATTAACACGATTGGGAACCATGGTGGTAGGTAGTGGTGCTGGGACCAGCCTCCAGGCTGGGGAGGTCCTACAGCATCAGCTGCAGGCTGGGACTGGTCACTTTTGTGTCATCTGTCCTCATGAGTGAAGGTGTCGTGTGGGCTTTGGGTGCCTGTCTGCTGCGTGAGCCAGGTCTTTTCTGGGGATCACTGGGTTGATTTAGCTGGTGTTTTGCTTTTGCAAAGGTCTGGTCAGGTTTCACAATGTGCACCGTGTGATGGTGGGAACAATGAAGAAAGTTGTATGAGAATCTTCTCTAGTGCAGAAAGCCTTGAATAAGCAGTCTTGGCTGCCCAAAAGGATGTCTCTGACAGGTTTCAGATGTTTGCCAGGAAACCCCATTTCTCTCCTTTGTCATCCTCAGAACGCCCTTTCCAGTAGGGACCCTCCACTAGGCACCTAAAGGTGACAGCAGCTTTTCACAGTGGAGAAAATGTTTCTAAGGGGAATTAATCACAATGCCAGTTCCTTTGTCCTCTCTTGGTGTTTTTGTTTCTGAATTTGGAGGTAGTTTGAGAAATTGAGTTGTCTGGGCTGCAGTTATGACTAAATGCTTCTCTGCCTTGTAGGCTCTGATAACTCTTCATACAAAACTGTTTCTGTGTTTGGAGACTATCTGATGTGTGTGTACAACACTTTATATATGGAGAATAGCACGGACCTGCTAAGGACCTACTTTGTCTAGAGTTTATTCACTGTCATCTAATTGGATGTTTAGTTGTATGATGTAAAATGTCTCCTTTTTCTGATATCGAGAAAGCCATGTTGGCTGTGGTCACTTCGAAGGGCACTTCCTTCATCAGACGTGTGTACTATTACTTTAAATCAAAAATATTTCACTTTTGAATATGTAAAACTGTTATTTCATTAGAATATTTGTTATTCTTTCCTTGATGATAAAGCAGGGAAAGTATCTCTTTTTTACACTGAATTTTAACTTCAGAATTTTTATTTTTCTTAGAATTCCTTATTAGGATACCAACTTGATTTAGACGGAATATATAAAGATTTTGTCTGTTATTTTCAGAAAGAAATGTAGGAAGCAAGCCAAGTAACTAGACACATTTTGTAACTAAAATTAAAAAAAAAAAAGTCTGGTGATTTTATGGTGGCTGGAAACTCACCAACAGTTGGCTAATAATTGCTCTGCAGCCTCTGATTGAGGTAGGCTATGGACATGACTTCCAGGAATTTCAGTTTTTCACAGCTATTTGTTCATTTTGTATGATTAAATATAATGACCTAAACTTTTCATCTGCAGTTGTCTGTGAGCTTTTTTTTTTTAAGTGCCTTGGTTTCCTGGCAATTCATATTCTGAATTAGCAGAAACCTTTTTTAGTGGAATGGTACTTTCAATTTTCAATTAAGATGGGATAAACTGGGTTACATTAATTTTTATCTATTTATTTATTTTAATTATCTGGGTCAATGGAAGTGGAAAACTCATGGATGTGCTATTGATGCAATGGTAGGTGACTTAAAAGCAAAAGAAATTTCCCAGAAATCCTTCCAGTGCTTTTAAACTGACCTTTTCAGTACAATATGCCTCCCTGAAGCAAACCAGCACAAGAAATAGTCTAAAGTTTTTTTGATATCTATATCCAGATGTTTCTGAGACACATATTACAATATAAAATCTGCATGTTCAGTCATCACTGAAGCAGATATGTTGCTGAAAGAGCTCTCACATGCACATCACATACATAGGTGGCTTAGTGAATGAATAATACAAGACATTTCTAGAGTTTTCACTGAAGAAAACAGGAATGAGACTTCCTATCAATATTTAGGGCCTGACTCTTCTTCAGCTCAGATCTTTTGTGAGCATTTGTATTTGTGTGAAGTAAGCTTAAGAAGAGTTAAAAAAAAAATACTCCACTGGAATTTACATGGCTCAAGAGGTTCGTAATAGGATGAGTGTCTTTACTTCAGGTCACTGATTTAAATCCCAGTTAGAAATAGCCAGAAGTCATTACAATCTGATGGCGGGTTGGTGACCTATGAAATGAACTGGTGATGGGAGCCACCAGGATGTGGCTCCATGTCACACCAGCGAAGCAAATTTAGTAGCCTGCAATTAGAGGGACCAGAGTTTTTCTTAAGGAATATCTTGTTTCTCACTGCCCAGCCCTCACTGAACAGCGTACAGTTGAGTTTTATCCATTAATAGGAGATTTTCTTAGAATTACAGTCTTGGTAGCTGATCCTTTAAATCTGCAAAGACAACCAGCTGCAGCCTTTAGGTTGTAATTTCTCCTCTGCCTGGCTTTTATCTAGTAAATATTTGCCTCTTTTTAGCATATGGTGAATTCTCCAGGCTTTTCCTGTCATCACTGAGGAAGCAGCCTCTCTTTACCCTCTCCCACACTTTATTTCACTTTCTAAAATAAATAAATAAAAAATTGATTGCTGTCCCTGTGAGTGTATTATTGAAAATATCTATGTACGTATAGCTTGAACCTAATATGAAATAGCTATTGACTGATGGACTCCATAAATTACCTAGTATCTGTGGAGGCAGAATCTGGAAATATAGTGTGTTTATGTCTAATAAATACAGAATTTGTAATCTGACCTTACAGGCAGAGGTTACTGACAGATTACGTGTCTCTCTAATCTGATTCCAAACAGTCACATATTATGGATGACATTTTCCTTTCATGACACCTCTGGCATTGTGTGAAGCACCAGATTTGAACAGAATAGGCTTATTTGAGCTTTATTTTTTTAATTTGTCACATTGTCTTAAAAATAACAGCAGGCAGAGAAAAAATGGGGGGAAA
Source organism: Merops nubicus (assembly GCF_000691845.1). Classification (NCBI taxonomy): domain Eukaryota; kingdom Metazoa; phylum Chordata; class Aves; order Coraciiformes; family Meropidae; genus Merops; species Merops nubicus. The sequence continues at coordinate 13,810 of NW_008608423.1, forward strand.
AAAAGACTGGGGATAAGTTTTAATGTTTCAAGCTGTTGGCTTTGGAACTTGCCTGTGCTTGACTGGGGTTCTCCAAATACACCTTTCATGAAGTAGTCAGATAGGTGCATAAAGTTGTTTTCATGGAAGACTGCAAAAGTGGGGCTGGAGAAATTGTGCTTTTCTTTATGTATTAATCGCATATAATGTTTGGGTTTGCATTGGAGCAGATATTATCAGTGTTTATGTCAATGCCATTTTTTCAGTCATTCCACTGATAGCTGGATTGCATCCCTACTTAGAAATCACGGGTCTAAGGAAAATGGTCAAATTGTTTTACCAGCATTGACCAATACATATGGCCACTTTCTTAAGGGAGCACAAGCAACATCTCGTTGAGACTTCGTATGTATTCTGTCTTCTTTCTTATTAAATACAGAGATAAATTCAACTTTTTATCATACTGACATAGTTATTACATATATTTAATTAATGTCTATTAACCTTAGTCAAGACTGAAACTCTCCTAGATGCTGCTTTTTAGTGTACAGTTTGTATATTTAGTAAGTGGTTATTAGAACAAAGGTATGCTTTGAAACAATGTTAGCAGGGTAGCTAAATTATTTTGTGTAAACAGTAACAAAAGGAAAATAAATTGGTGAGACTGAATAGCTACCGTTTTATGAATACGGATCTTTTACTAAGAGAATGTACTCTGTGTAAGTCAAAGGCACAGTTTTTTGAATAAGTCACAAACACAATAGGATTGTAACTTTCCAAATGAGGTTTCGTTTGAAAAATTTGAGAGCAGTGGCAGTGTTGAGACTGATAATCATATTGACCTAAAGGACCAAAAAGGCAATTATAGAGGTTATAGGCAAAGGAACAAAGAACAGTAATAGAGGTCACAGACAAATAGAAAAGCAGACAGTTTATCTCATGTCTATATTTACTATGTTGGTTTTACCAGAGCTGGTGTAGTATTTCTGTGCCTATGGTGACCCTGATGCTTCTTGCAAAAACAAAATATATCTCATCGTCCTTCACAATGGCAGGTATATGTCTGCATTTTTTTTGCCCTACCTTTTTCCATGTGAGAAGGGTCAAACTCATAAGACCTAAAGATACAGGAGGTCAATACTCACACAGTCCAAAATCAAAGCAAGGAGAATGGGCTGGCTTGCTGGATCTGTGGCCGGGAGAACATGTTATTGTGCAGAGTGGAAAAAAAACCCCGTTGTGCTGGTGTGGGCTGAGTTTGCAGGGCAGCCCTGTGGTGGTCCTGGCAGCCTGGAGCTCGAGAGGCTTTGCATGTTTGAATGGCCTCTGACAGGATGATGGAGAAAAGTCTGTCCTTCATCCTCTTCTCCTTCCTTGGCTTCCCACTGCCTTCCTGATTCATTTCATGCTTTCCAGCTATCCCAGCAACAGCCAGCCCCTCTGGGTGTGTGAGATTCTTGTGCTGGTCCTTGCTGGCACCTGGGGATGCTAAGAGTCAGGAAAAGAGCTGCAGCTTTGCTGTCTCTGTACTGGTTCTTTCTCCCGTCCCTTTGTGCATGCAGGGGTAGCATGTGCTGTGTTTTAGACTGAATTTTTTTTTTTTTTAGGCTGCAGACTGTGTAATTGCACCCACGCCACATGAAGCAGAAGTGCACATTTTCGGAGGCCTGCCTATGGCTCCAGAGATGGGGAAGTCCCAAATTAGATTTTGGGCCAGCCACAAACCTCCTGCCTATTGTCTGTCCATCTTTCCAGTCATAATATGAAGGCACAGAAACATGTTCTTAAGCTACAAGCAGCTGTTCCCTATGATAACTAGGTGTACAAAGCCCTCTTAAACCAGGCTAAGAGAAGACTCAAATATTTTTCCCTGGATTGTCCAGTATATTCTCTATATGAGGGAATTCAAGACAAGGATTTTAAAGTCTCCACACTTCATGAATATTCATCTAAGTGCTCAAACAGATTTATGAACCAAAAAGATTGTATGGACTACAATTCTAGTCCAGTGCCTTTGTCAGTTCTGTAGGGTGATTTCTTAAAAGAAGTGATGAACTAGAAAGGCTTTATATACTAGTTTTCAGTATAAGCCAGAGAGGAGGATAATTAATTAAATCAGTTGAAAAGCAACTGGAAATAAATGGAACATTGTCTGAAGGTGAGAAGAATGGATATTATCAAACAATACATTCAGAACATTAAACATTCAAAACAAACTGCCATATTTTTCTAAGAATTTTAAACATATATATGTACATTAGATAATCTTCAGACAGTATCTCAATTTTGTAACTATATTTAAACTTAATATGTCTCAGATAAGAATTTTCAGGAAGGAAGAAGCGCAAGTTACTCTCTTAAAACTTTAAGGAAGAAGAAAGGCTGAAACCAGAGTTCTATGACTTTTGTCTTATTTTGACCATAATAATGTTCTTTTTAAGTAATACTCATAATTATATAGAGAGTAAATGGGTACAATTATATGGAAAAGTAGTCTTTTCGTCCCTGTCAAGAATAACACAAAATGGAGCTGGCTGTTTGTTTAGCTCACAATGGACCTTTCACTCTTCACACTAAAAATTTTTGTTTGAGAGGAGTAACAACAGTATTAGCATCCATCCTACCCAAACGTATTGCTGAACTAAACCCTCTTTTAATTTGTTTTGGAATTACCTATATCTCTATGGATTCTTGTACAAGATTGTTGGAAGAACCATAGGCTCTGGAGGCAAAAATGGCAGAAACACTTAAAATGGAGCTAGGTCCATGTTGTGTTACTGATTTGCCAAATAAAAAGGGTGGGTTAAATGGGAAAATAAAAACAAGATACAAGGGAAGGTGACAAAGAGGCTCTGGTGTACCTACCTAAAAAAAAAAAAAAAAAAGTTATGAAGTTATGTTAGTGAGATCTCTGAGCTAAGATTTTCCTTGGCTTGATCACAATGGAAACTTCATGGAACAGAAGATCACAGAGGACTTCACTACCCCTTTTTTTGGCTTGGGAGAAAACATAAAGAAAATGGAGGTAATTGAGAATCAATTATAAGTTGTATTTTCTTTCTCTAGAGTATGGATGTTGCCAACAACCTTTAGGTGATTCAAAAGAACATAGTGCTGGAATGATCATGTTTTTCTATTCTTTTTATAAGAATATTGTGGTAGCTGGTTTTATTTATTTGGTTGGTGGTTTCGTTTGGTTTTTTTTGTAAGCCAAGGCTTCCAATATATGCATTTCCAAAATAAGCATTCTATGAATTTGCTGAGTATGTGCCTCCAGACAAGAATATATCCATGCCAAAACAATTCTTTCCTTTGCAGACTTGTCTGTATTGATCTTTACGTTTGCAGGAGTGGATTGACCTAATGATTTGATTCACACTTCTATGAAAGGGAGCAATGGCAAAATTTCTCTCTATGTATAGAAGAATAGAACAGAAGAAGGAGCAAAAATATTGCTAGGACAGCAAAACCTAGAAGGTGCTCCAAATTATCTGGTGAATTTTGCTGATCTTCTACTGCATTACTCACATTCCTCTACATGGCAACATCCAAAAACTTGCTCATAAGCAAGTCAAAATGTTCAGGTGCTCTTGGAAGATGGGTGTTAGTTCACTTCTCAGGGAAGCAGGGTCAGACAATACTAAATAACTTTTTGTGCAGTCTTTTCTCAGTAAAAGCAAAGAGAGTTGCTGTAGCTGATGCATGCTAACTTTTCTGTGAGTTCCCTCCTGGAGTTGGTCATCTATCGCATCTGTTAAAATAGAAAGAACTGAAACCAATCCTCCTCTTCTGGGGTGCTCTGTGGTAGTGGTTTAGTGGATTTTGCAGCTTTAAAATCTTCTACACTGTCAGGAGCAAAGATCAGATGGGATCATATGAGTCTTCAAATCCAGACTCTTGGAAACTGCAGGTAGACAGCCACTGCCTCTTTAGTCTGGAGAAGTTCACAGGCGATGTGCTTTTGGACTCCTCCCATTTCCAGCATAACAAAACTTACACAAGAAGTCAAAAAGCCACATGTAGGATGTGTAGTGGGAGTGAGACATAACCAGCAACCCAGATCTCAGCTGCAGGCTGGGCTGCCTTTCATATTGATCTATGTAGTAGGTACCTACAGCATCTGCTTGAAATTCTGGACTTTGAGAGTGCCAGTCTTCATGTCACTGCTGTGACACTGTCATGTGCTTCAAAATGACCCTTGCCATTAGTGTGACAACCCAATATTAAATGAGTGTTGCAGCCCCCAAGCCCCTTCTAAGCTGGTGAACTTCAAACAGTTGTGTTTTCTCGGTAAATGTAATGGAACTTAAACAAGTTAATGTAAGTAATCCCTCAAAGAGATTAAACCAATCTTGTAAGTGCATTATCTCTGCAGCAAGGTTTCCTGTCCTGTGCAGCCAGTCTTGCTTTCAGGTCCCCATTTATAAAATTAGCCGTACGCCAATTTTATGTGGTGGCGGGACATAAAATAAATTTTAAAAAGTAACTAGAAGCTAAAGCCAAATAAATTTTGATTTAAAGTGAAGTACGGCTTTTGTTGTTGTCCTTTTCAACAGCAAAGGTTATAGCTGACTTAGTTCTTAAGGGAAGTGGTTGGCTGTATCACACAGTGCTAGCAAAATGGAAGAACTTTCTGGAAGTTTGACTTCAGAAGAGTATGGCCAACCAGGATAAATACTGGAGAAAGTGAATTATATTCTCTGTCCAACTTGACCTTTTATATGATGATTTAATGACTTGTTATGATCTTAGAAGTCCTGAATTTATTTCTAGAGTGCATTTCAATAAATCCTTTCCTTGAGGAGGCTTGGGAAGAGGAATAAAATTCTTATGGAGGCAGAGATCAGATATCTGAGAGAATCAAGTAGCGTGTGGTTGTGCAGTGGGGGAATTGAGGGTTTAGAAACTAAACGCAGGTAGCTTAGGCCACTTGTCCCCATAATTTGGGAGCCAGAAGAGACTAGGTCATTGCCATTTGGAGGTGCTGAAACGTTGGTACTCTGCAGGCAATTTCTTCATTGTGGCTTTCTTCAAACCAGGTGTCAGCATGTGGAGCTGTCAATAGATCTGCACTTGGACCCTTCCTACATCCACATCCTTCCCAGTCTCTTACTTCTCCTTGAGTTTAATCCTGTGTCAGGTTTTTCACTAGGAATATCGGGCAAAGTGGAGTATTGTAACCTGGGTTATTCTGTTCACCCTTCTTTTCATATTGGCACAACACTGGCAGTAGATTCCCTTAATTTCCATGACATTCCACGATTTATTAAAATGAACATTGTGACATAAAGTATCAAATATTTTCTGCTGCTAGGGTGCAAGGCATCTGGGGCTAAGGATTTAGTGTTTGTTGGAGCTAGGTGCTGCTCAAATACCAAAGAGTAGGTCATGATCTGTGTGCAATATTTATCTTTCCACTTACAGAACAAAGGTATTATCATTAATGCTTTTTGTATCATAATTTAAAATGTTACTATTTCTACTGGCAGGGCTATGAGCATTGTTAGGAGATGCTTCATTCCTCAGTGTAAAATTATTTGAATACCGTTCATTCCAGATGTGGATTTTTCTGTGATGTTTTTGGGTTTTCCAAATAATTTTCTACACTATTTAATTTCTGTCTTGTGTTAGTTATCATCAGTTGCTCCCTTTTCCTTGCTTCTTATACATTCCTTTTTACTTTTTAACAGTTGCCTTTACCTGGCCAATGAAACACAAAGGGATTTAAAAGAAATTTTATTGTCTTGACTGCAGATGACCATTTATCTATCAGATAAACTCTTCTGTAAGACTCAGTAACTTTTGTTGCAATGTTTCTGATATTCTTGCCCTTTTGATCAATTTTTCTGATTTTTCTCATCCTCACTCAGCTCTTCAGCTACATATTATCAGCTGTGTCTTCTGTTTGTGTATATTGAACATAATCAGGTAATGATTATGGGACTTTGGGCAACTGGTGGCCTCTGATCCAACAATTAGTTAATCTTTATCACTCATAATGATGTAATAAGGCAGAGAGATACCTTATTTAAATACAGCTTGTACTAGAGAATTACAATATATGATTTTTTTTTTTTTTTAGACACTTGGCTTCAAAATTCCAAGGGCAAGGAGGTAAAGTGGATGTGGATGATCCTATTTACCTGACTCACAAACTCCAGCTGGCAGGCCATGGTGCAAGTCACCAGCATCACAAATTCTCAGCAAGTGACACCTTTATGCACCATGCCTTGGATGTTGCCCAAGACCAAAATCCCATGAAAACAGAAGCTGATTGTACAATTTGCCCTTTTCTAGAAAATGCTGGTAAGAGTAGTCCTTCATAAGATGTTTGCTGGTTGTGCCACAGTGCACAGCCTTCCACTGGATTTGGGGCCATCTAGGAAAGAGACTCAACAAAAAAAAAGTGTTAGCAGAAGAGTACATTGGACATCACTGAACATTACAGAAAGAGTGCATGTGAAGAGAAGAGAAAGAAAAGATGGAAGTAATGAAAGGACTAGAGTGCAGTCAACATTCCCCTGCCTCCTGTGAAACTGAAGGATTAAGGAAAAAAAAAAAGTGAGGAGGTGTAAAAAGCAAGATGAATAAAACCTCCATGGCAATAGTGGAGATGTAGGATGGGTGAAAGTCAGAAATGAAGGCAAAGGAAAAACTGTAGGAGGAAATTGTAAAAGTGTTATCATAGTTGTTCCAAAGCGCACAGTGCAGAGGCCAGGAGAAGGTGAAAGGAATGCTAAAGAAGAATGACTACATCACATGCCTGGTGTTACACCATGCTGTGTGTTATCATTTCACCTCAGAAATCTAGAATGCAGAACAGCAGCAAAATACATTGCAGCAGAACATGGGAGGATAATGTCTGAGAGCAACATACTCACATGCACTGATGGAAGAGCTGGGGGCAGTTTCTTGGGGGCAGGAGAATATAAAGGTTGATCCTAGGCAGGGAGTTTTGAACAACAAGACTTTGAGGCTGACAGTGTTGGGTGGGGGGGAATGATCTGAATGAGTCTCAAAACTGAGGAAAGATGGGTAGGGGGAAAGGAACTGGAAGAGCAGAAAAAGTTGGGATGCTAGCATGAAATTAACATGAACTGAAGGGAAGTTGGAAGGGACTTAGGTGCGAAGGGGCTGTAGGGAGGTGTCAACAGGACATCAAAGGCTAAATATTGTGCCCTTCCCATCCTGTTTTTCCTTCTTCTAAAAAAAGACACATTGCAGGATCATCCTCTGTTTTCTGACTTTGAAAAACTAGCCCTACCGTGTCAGCTGGGGGCTGCTGCCAATTCCCTATTCCTGGTAACTCCTTCAAGGTTTCTTTCGAAGGGAAAAAAAACCCCGAACAACCACCAACCAAGCAAGCTGCAACTGGAGCATCTCTCAGGCCCGGTCAGGCTGCTCCAGCGGGGCGTGAGGGCTGGGGGCTCGGGGGGAGGA
>NW_008608424.1:0-208 GCF_000691845.1 Merops nubicus
CGGGGAGGGGAGGTCGAAGATGAAACACCCCTGGGAGATGGAGGAGCAACCCCAAAGGCTCAGCCGAAACCAGGAGCGGAGCTGGGCTGGGCCCCGCGTGGTGGACGAGTGCTCCCTGGCCCTGTGTGGGGGCCCCAGCTTGGCCAACCCAGAGGCACCCAAGCCCAGCACTGGAGCAGTGGAGGGTATGAGCTGCCAGGGGGGGAGG
>NW_008608424.1:349-1431 GCF_000691845.1 Merops nubicus
GGACTGGCACCTGGAAGCCCTGGCACAGGACAGGTAGGGCTGGCATGGTACTGGGCAGCATGCTGAGGCCAGCCCACTGCCCCCAGCACTGAGCCCCTGTTCCCCACAGGCAGGGTTTTGAGCCCATCTCGCCACCCCCCCCAAGCACTGCCAGCTCCACTTCCTGCCCAGCATATTATGGTGTGACAGGGGGCAAAGCCGAGCCGCTCAGCAAGGTGAAGGAGCTGCCAGAGGTGGTGGAGGGGAGCTCTGAGGATGAGGAGGATGTGGACTGTGAACTGGTGGAAAAGAAGGTAATGCGGGCACTGCTGGGCACGATGTCCTTGTGGTTCCTCACTGCCACTTCTTGGTGCTTGGAGGGACTGGGGCCATTGGTGCATGCTCATGGGGACTGGGGCATCACAGGAACTAGGGGTATTGCCAGATGCTCCTGGGGACTAGGGATGTCGCTGGGTGCTTGCAGGGACCAGAGGCGTCGCTGGATGCTCACAAGTGCTGGGGTATTGCTAGATGCCTGTGAGGACCATGGGTGTTGCTGGGTGCTTGCAGGACCTGGGAGTGTCTCTAGGTGCTCTCAGGGACGAGGGGCATCACTGGAGGCTCATGGGAGCCATGAGCATGGCTAGATGCTTACAGGAACCAGTGGCATTGCTTGGTGCTTGCAGGGACTTGAGGCATCACTGGGTGCTCCTGGGAACTGGGGGCACTGCTGTATGCTCGCATGGTCTGAGGTTGTCAGATGCTCACAGGGACCAGGGGCATGGCCGGTAGGTCATGGTACCTGGGAGCATCACCAGATACTTGCATTCTGTGGGGTCCAGTGTAGCGTGGCACCCCTGCATCCATGTGCCAGGCTCCCGGTCCCAGCAGGGGGTGGCCTCAGTTGCCCTTGACTCCTTCCCTCCGGCAGCTGCAGCTGATCGAGAGCCTGAGCCGCAAGCTGGCGGTGCTGCGGGAGGCGCAGCGGGGGCTGCAGGAGGACATCAGTGCCAACGGGGCGCTGGGCGAGGACGTGGCGGCACGCCTGCAGGCCCTCTGCACCCCGGGCGAGTTCGACAAGTACCGCCTCTTCGTGGGCGACC
>NW_008608425.1:0-5940 GCF_000691845.1 Merops nubicus
AATGAAAGTGGTTTAAACCACCACAAACAGAAAGCTTAGTTTTCTCAAGCTGGGCACCCAAGCCAATGTTTTACTAGGAATCTAATCTAAAAGCTGAGCACATTCCTTGTTGCTGCTAATCACATTCCATTAGAAATTACAGAAACATAAAAAGATATACAAATACAAAACACATCCTTACTGAGGTACATATATTTGTTACACTAGGGGTGCATGAACCTAAAATGGGAGCTAGCACTGCATTTCTCTGCCTGACTCACCAGCAGTACCCATGGTAAGCAGCATATGCTGACGTGACAGAAGTATGGAGGATGTGTGTGGGTAACAGAGAGGACTGATGCATCTCAGATGGCTTCACTTCCTCTAGGTTCACAGGAATGCAGAGCAGATCTATTTCGTACCTATTTCAAGTCACCACCCATTGCCCCCAGCACTGCCTGCACAGGAAGAGCTTTACAGTCTGAAGGTATCACTTCTCTAAATACCCTAAAAGAACACAGAACTAGATTTATGGTTGTCAAGAACAAAAAAAAAAAAAAAAAAAAAAAAACCACACCAAAAAAAAAAAAAACACACAAAAAAAAAATTAAAAACCCCCACACCACAAACCTGTGGAACCAGAACTATGCAATAGGCATAGTTAGCATGTTGTCACCAGGCTGACTCACACTGAAGGCTGGCCACGAGACTCACTCACACAGGTGCCAGAACAGAATCCAGCACAGACCTACAGTCTTCTCCTTCACCCATGTCAAGGATATATGCACTGTCAAAGCCTAAACATAAACAAGCAAAGCCTGAGTGGCAAGAAGTGAGGACTCTCTGGAAAAACTTAGAATATGCCTGTACTCCTATTCTAGGAGGGAAACCTTATTTTCCAAAGGCCCACAGGTTTGATGCATATTCATTTAGTATTTCTGTCCAAATGCAAAATGACAAATAGAGCACTTATAGCTCCTGCTTGGATTATCTGCAGAAGACACATCACTTCCATCTAACAGACATTGTCTGTTCCATAAGCCTCTCTTGAAAGACTCATACAAAGCATCCTCCACTGAAAGCTTGGTCTTCTACCAGTGCAAACATTCTTCAGTGTAGCCTGATTTGTATTCTTTCAGGGGATTTGCTGTAGTGAAATCCAGAAACAGGACAAAGTGCAGAAGAGGTAGACACGGATAGCAGTGGTTGGACAAAGTTGTGTAAAGGAGCACTGCTCTGGTTATTATACGGAATTTATATGGTCTTGGTGAATTCACTGGCATGCAAATGACCTGAGAAAAGGCAGAATAAGACTTACAAGCCTTGTGTAAAAGGGATTTCAGTCTCAGCTGGGGATGCAGACACTGAGCTTTGCAGAGCACCCACAGGAATGCAACACAGGCAGGCAAAGCTTCTCCAATACAAATAAATGACCCTGCAAGCCAGGCTAGCAAGGGTTAGAGCCTCATAGCTGCATCCCCTTGAGATTCAAACGAAGCCACAAAGATGTGGCCAGAGCAGGACAATGCAATCTTCCATGGGGTCGTTTCACAGACACGGTGATCTGGGACAGAGCTGTGCCTGCGTGGCTCCACTCTGTGGTTTCCCTGTAAAGAGCAAAGAGTGCAGAGCAACTAGGAAATGCAAGCCAATTATAAACCAGAAAACCAAATAGCAGTGCCATCTGGTGTGATCAGTGTCATTAACTCCTCATGCACGATTCAAGTGCAAAGGATATACATGAGAAAGAGCTGTTAGAAGATATCCCCATTTTTAACCTGGCAAGTTACAGTTTAAGAAGGGAAGAGGCCATGCTCACATACTCTCCAGTACCCTGGAAAAGGAAGAGGCTTTGGAGATGGGGAACATACTCGATTAGTTGAGTTTTTATTGTTTTTTTGTTTGGTTGGGGTTTTTTTAAGTTATTTGAATGCTCATCCCACTGAACTTGGGAAGCTTTGGGATGCTAATATAGCCTAAAACCTAAGCAAATGCCTTTTTGTCTGAAATCAGCACTCTTGCCCGTTGTAAAAGCACCCTGGGTAACTATTAGACCTCCAATCCTCACTTTAACAGAGGTGATTTTAATGGAGGTGTGCCAGTTCTGAGGGGCTCCACCCTTCCACTGAGCAAACAGTGCAAGCAAAATCTAAATAAGCCTCTAGTTGACAGGTCAGACACTTACTCTTTAATTATACAGATGAGTAACACCAAGGAGCAGGTGCTTTTTCTTTGGGAGTTTGTAACAGGAGAATGAATGGGAATTAGGCTGTAAAACAAAACAACTGTGGTGTAAATAGTGTAATTGCTGTCTTCTCATCTGTGGCAATCAATGACCTGTAAGCTATTTTACACGGCTGCCCTGAGCCACTTCACTGTCTTGCAGTCTAGGTGTAATAAATAACTCCTCTGCAAATGAGAGGGAGGGAGATATACTCCAGTGTGGTACCTAGAGAGAAAAATTGCGCTAATGGGAATAATGCACCAATGGAGACACCAGCAGTACAGAAGATTATCTGGGCACTCAGCTGTTGACAGAGAAGGGATGGACAAGTTGAGGCACACTTATAGGCAGGTCCTCATTTGACAACTCTACTTAATAATGTCCCTGGAATGGACCAGAGAGCACAATTTGTGCCAAACTGCCATACTTCAGAAAAAGTCTTAATCTGTTGTCACTTATCTTCAGCAAAACACTCCAACTCACAGGTATGTTAGTTAGCCAGGAGGTTGAAATTAAGCTGAGGCAAATGTGTTCTACTGAGTCAAGGGCCACAAGGGGACTTAGATGATTTGCAAGATCCAGATGAATATTTTGTAAGTGAGGCTGTTTCTTGATGACAAAAAATCATCTGAAGGTACAATCCTGAACCCTGCCATGTCTCACCGTGCAGCACGCAATGTCCTGGCCCCAGCTTCCTCACGGAGCCCCATAGGGCACATCTATGTGCCTCAAATGGCAGGTGGGGGATTTAGACAGTGATTTCATTACCCCTTTTGTGCAGGTTCATCCTGACCACTGCTGCAAGAGCTATCGCCCTCTCAGTGCAGGCATTTGGGCAGCTTGCTGGTAAGTGGGGTTGGAACTCCTGTCCTTTTGGGGGCTGCCCCAGTCTCCTCACACCTCTGTGGCCACATCACTACAGATATTAGGGAAGACACTCAAACTGAAACCCAGCCTGCCTTGCAGAGAGCTGCCCAGCAGGCCAAGGCAGAGAAGAGGAGTGCTTTTTTGGTTGTTGCCACAGGGTTCGGGACCTCACTTGGTCCTTTCTCAGAAAGTGGAGAAATGAAATAGGGCTGGTTGGTCCTATATCTCTCTGCAGTAACAATGCTGCCCCAGAACACAGAACAGCATCAAGTGCCTGGCATTCTGACCCTCTCCCTCTCCATCCAGATTAACTGCCCCATGCAGCATAACTTTGCTGAGAAAGCCAATGCACAGTTCTACAGAGGCCAAGGAGAAGGGGCTGTCACACTGCCAGCAGCACAGACAAGTGTTCAGTCATTTCTGTTTGGGCCTAAGATACCCTGGCCTTCATCAGCATCCCCAAGGGAGCAAGAGCTTTCATCCAAGATTGAGAGATAGGGCTCAAACCCGTTTTTGCCAACTACATGGCCTCCTCCTGCAGCTCTGGCTCCAGGTGCCCTTCCTGAATGGCAGCAGGAGCTTGTCAGGGTTGCTGTAGCCTCCAGCAAGGTCAGCCCTGCATGAGAAATCAAACCACAGCTGCAGAAATGGGAAGTAGAAAGACAGCACTCAGTCTGTAGTCAGTACCGTGCAGATGTGTACCAGAGTGGGAAGTGAGCACCTGCACGTCTCTGCCTGGAGGTTTCTGAGCCCAGGACTGGGTTCACCTGTCCTGAACAAGAGCTCCAAGTGCACTATGCCAGCCTACACATGCCCTGTGGGCACCTCACCTCCAGCTCAGCCCCACATGCACTGGATCCAGCCTCATGAAAGGGATAACCCTGAACCATGAGCACTCCCAAGAAGGGCACAGGTTCGGTGTGCACCACTCAGCCATGGTCCCTTCAAGCACCCAAACCTGTGGGTGAATAGTGTGCTTCAAAGCAAAGCTGCTCTGCGGTTGCCATCAGTAGGCACATGCACACGCATATACACACATACAAGGCAGGTGTGGGCAGGAGCCACTTGACTTCACAGCAAGAGTCAGTACCTGAAACAGGTCACCAATCCTTGAGTGTCTCCTTTAGCCTCTTTCCTCTTGAATATCCTGCAAGGTTTGGCTATACCAGTTCCTTGCACACCTGGACACACCTGTAGCAGACCAGGTTTCACCACTTCAATGTCCATTTGCAGCATTACTGGCTCATCGACCAAAATGAGAAGGACAGATCCTGGCAGCCAGTCACATTTCTCTCCTGACAAGCCTGGCACAAGCTGTCCTTTCCCAGTTTTAGTGCTGTTGATCTTCTTTCTGCCTGTCTCTCCTACAGGCCTGGCATTGGGCTCCAATCCCCCACCCCTGGGGCTGCCCTAGGGCTCCCCTTGGCCCCCCAGCTGGACACAGTACTCTCAGGGCTTCACATCAAGACCTGGAGGCAGGGAGGACACATCTGCCTCCTCACCTTCAACCCCATGCAAGAGCTAAATCAGCTGGCAAGTCATGTTTTTATCTTGCTCATCAGGTGAGAAGAGGGTCTATTTTCCCCTCAATTAGCATGAATTCAAGAAAGGAGTTCACAGCCAGTTACAGGCACAGTAAACACAAGTGCTTGCATCTCAGCTAAAAACGATGGCCTAGCTCTTCCCAAGTTCACTTTTGCATCTGTGGTCAGAAATTCTGACCTGGCCTGCAGCTAACCAGCACAGCTGAAGTTATTGCTGCTTTCAGATTGATCCTGAGGCACATCTAGTGGACTCTTTGCTGATTCCACCAACCTCATATCTGACCTGCACAGTACAGAGGTTGAAGGCATTGCTTAAGCTCTCCCTAGCTTGTATTTACTAAATGTAAATAAAAAATCCCCACCCCACAAAAAGAAAAAAAAATAATTGTGCAGACATCCTTTCAGGCCTCCTGATACCACGTCTCCTATCTGTTTGTTTCATAACTGCCTTTTATATCTTCTCACAGATACACATCTCCAAAGGTCTTCAGGCACCTAACATGCCCTGAAACTAGAGTATCACCACCACCCAGGCACAGAAGTACAGCCAGATGCTGGCTCTCCTAGTTGCCCCTGTTGTTTCTCCAGTGGCTGCACCACACTGACACCTACTACAGGAAGGAGTGTGATAGCACTTCCTCCACACAAGGTGAAAACCTTGAAAACCTTTTTAGACTTCTCTGCTTTTGATCACTATCAGTATCTTCCTGTAGCACCCTCTCGGAGAGCACCACAGGTTGCTGGCAGTGCTCCTATTTCAAAAGCATCCTGCCATACCCATACCTCAGGGCCACCAGCATAGAGTTGAGCATTGCCTTGCACAAGTCTCCACTCCCAGAAGTTCTGCAATTCTGGTTTTTAACCAGAACCCAAATTTTCTCCCCCTTATACTGATTTTTGATCCTAAAAGTGGCCAATATTCACAGCTTGGTTTTTTGGCTTCTCGGGGGTGTAATCTCATCTACAGCAGAGAAATCTAATAAACCTCATCAACCTCAGTGCAAAGACACTGTCTTTACCCAGCTGTTACTCCAAATAGCAACTGGCCTTTCATTTCTTACCACGTTTCAGACACTTCAGCATACATCTGTGCTTCTGCACCCTTTTTTTCATTTGACACAAATTAATCTCTTTTCTACATCCTGCTCACCCTAAATTCTGGGTTTCGGTAAAAACAAATAAAATTAAAATAAGCTTTTTTTTTTGGCCTGAAGAAAGCAAAAAGGATCGAGGCTCACAATCCCACCTCCAAGCCAGAAACCAGAGCCCTCCCCAGTTCCCCTGCCACTGGCAGGGCAGGGCCGCCTCCCCCGCAGCCTCCCCCCC
>NW_008608425.1:5971-18935 GCF_000691845.1 Merops nubicus
TCCCGCAGGGTTAGCTGCCCCCTCCCATTCCAGGCGCCTGACTCCTCCGGCATTTCTGCTCTCCTCCCACGTTACAGGCGACTTGGACCTTTCTGTGCTGTCCTCATCTGCTCCCAGGGGAAAGGCAGAACGCTCCTACCCCCTGTAGAAAGCACAGCCTCCACCTCCAGTCCCAAGGCTTTGCAAGTGTCCAAGCTGTGGAGCTCCAGGGCATGCATAGCTCTGCCCGGTTGAAAGCCAGTTGACCCCATGCCAGGTCCTCAAGAGCAGCTGGAGCACAAAGAACTCTGTTGAGATCCTCATTTGTTTCTCTCCCTTCTTTCTCCTCTGACCATCAGAAGATCCCTTAAAAAAAACTCCAAAATCAACCAAGGGTACCAATTTGGAGATCATCCTTGCAAAACAGAGGTGAGACATCAACCCAGGGACCTGCCCCAGCTTTTAGTCCAGCTATCTGAGGAAGCAGTTCACCCCACAGCCAAGTCACCAGATTACACACTTTGTCTGGCTTGTGCTCTGTGGACTGTGCCCTGCTGTGTCTTCACAACTCACTTGACCACTGCCATATGATAAAAGCTGGCCAGTGTAGATAGGCACACGCTGCATTGGTGTATGGTGGCTCTCCAAGGGTCCAAGGCAGTCCCCTTGCTGGGGGAAGACTCCAGCTGCCTCACTTGTGCAGAGGATCAAGCCACGTCCCCAGAGAACTGCATAACTGCCAGCTGTGAAGCGCTTCTCTGCACTTGAACACAGAGGATTGTGCTTGGAGCATCTTTGCAAACCTTCAGAACAAAAGGCAGCACCTCACTAATAAGGTCTGTGTGGTTATATCTCCAGCAGTGGCCATCTGGGAAATACCAGAATACCAGCTATTTCCAACCAGAGGGCTGAAGGCAACCATCACTGTCCTGCTTGTTATCAAGCTGCATCAGTACCAAGAGACTGGAGTAGTTGCGTGTTCCCAATGGTCTTCATTTTGATGAGGTAAAAGAAAACTGATCTTTCTCTTCTTTCTCTCAGGCCCACAGGAAGCTGAGCTTAGTGCAAGAGCAGCTTTTTCATCCTTACTTATGAGTAATGCAAGTCTGAACTCAATTCTCAAAATATGTCTCACCAGCTAGGAGCTGCTAGACTTTTAGTTATTCTTAGCCTCCAAGTCACTGTGATAAGAAGCTAAATGGAAGTGATTCACAACAAAAGACATATTGAAATGAAAATATTTATCATACCATTTCCGGAAATGAGAAAAGGCTCTCCATTTTCAGAGCAAACATCATGCTGCTTCTCTAAGAAATCTCTTCAGGGCTGTTAATTCCTCATCTGGACTTTTTGGAGTGAAAATGAGTTCATGATTTTTGTAAGGGACTCTGCCTCAATCCTCCCATCTGAGATCTCCTCTGCATATTTGATGGTGAATTGGCATACCAAGCAGAGCAGCTGCACTAGGCACATGGGATCCCAACACAGAGGAGCTACCGTAGTGCAACAGTGCCCGTGAACACATTGCATCTGCAGGCAGGAAATGGAAAGAGGTCAAACATGGAAATCCCATGCCCAGCATGTGAGATGGGATAAATCTGCTGTTCTGACTTGGTAGCATCTTACACTGGCACAACTGTCTCTAGCAGGGTGCACTCAGTGGAGAAACAGGGCCCTTTCTGGCAGAGCTGTCATTGAGGGTATGTGAGCTATCCATTCCCTGTTCTCCTACAGCTCCATCCATGGAGTTGGAAAATAGAGTTCAGCACCTACACACCTGCTCAGGTTTCTTAATAAATAAAAGAAAATTGAAACAAGGATTTCTCCTGCTGACCACTTGCCCAATATAGAATGATATTATCATTAACAAGCAGAGCAGCAGCCAAGCTCCTCCTTCCACTCCCACATCACACCCCAGAGATCCAAAGTGCCAGACAACCAGAGGGAGGAACAAGTCAATGCACTCACTCACTGCATCCTGTGTGAAGAATGGAGTGAGCCAAATCAGGAACCACAACATGGGAGATAGAATCAGCCAGGCAACAAGTCCAGTTATGTAGTAGTTTCTCAGAGAGAGACTCATCATCTTTCTCCACTACCCTGGGAACTCCATTTGCTGTGAAGAGTCAAAGAACCCTTTCAATAACCAGAATCCCCATATAACACCATGTAAACAAACCTCCCAACCACAAGCAGAGTCAGCTCTTATAGAGGTGGCTTCTTAACCCACCTCCAATTTAATGTAGGAGGTAGGGGCACCTAGTGGTGATCTCTTCATCAGTTCCCACCCAAGGCTGGCCAGACTCTGGGTGCATCCTTAGAGCATCACAGCTACATCAATACTTGGGTACGTGGATATTCAGGGAGTCCACAGCAGCTTTCAGCAGCAGCATCAGGATCTGAGTTGACTTCCTACAGGACGGCCACTGGGATTCAGGTCTTCCTCTGCTCTGGGGAAAAGGTATGGCTCTACAGCCAAGAACAGACAGAACTGCTGAAGTTTGTAGGATCTGTGCTGTGCAGACAAGAGCAACAACATGGACTGCTCATCCTTAAGATTTAGCAGCCTGAAATGAGCCACCTTTAGTGTTTATCACAGCTATGCCAAGAAGTCTTGCTGGGGAAAATAGTCCTCACTGCTGCCAGCCCACCTTCAGCATGCATGACTCTTCTGAAATCTGTGTGAGATCCAGGTACAGAAAGGCAACACTGGAAATGCCTTTCCAGCTTTCCCTCTCAGGTCACCTTCTGTTTCTGGCAAGACAAAGGGCAAAGTTCTCCCAACCTCTGCAGCCACTCCCTCCTGTTTTCATCAGCTTCAGGTCCCCTCTGGTCCCTTTCTGATGGACACTCAGGAGACAGGGAGCACTTAAATTTTTACGAAGAAGAGATCAGGAAGTCCAGAGCTGTAGGTATTCATTGCATCTGCAATGAATTTCTCTGGGTACACAAGCATCAATGCTGCTTTGGCTTTGCAGCTGCTGACAAAAGCCCCCTGCAATGACCCACCCATCAGCTGGAGCCTGGTATTGAGAGGAAAGGACTGCTTTGTCCAGCCTGAAGCAATTCACTGCACAACACCAAGGCCACAAACACAATTTTCACTCTTTATCAGAACAGGCAGATGAAGGGCAAAACAATACAGTCCAAACAAAACAAGCAGGAGGCAGCAGACAGCTAATAGCAGGAAAATGAGAGCTACAGTGGCTTGAAGGCTTGCCATCAAGTAAGGAGCAGGGTATATCCTGCCCTACCCTAAGATACCATATATTCATATAACTCTTGCAAGCCTTATGACTCAGATGTTCACCATGAATCACCACTCCCTTTCTGGTTTCCTCCTGCAGCAGAAAGCAGTATTTACTGCTGGCCCACAGCAACGTTAAATAACAGCCTTTCTCATGCTGGCTTGGCTGCCTGGTCCCATAAACACAATGTGGAGACACAGCATATTCCCCATACAGTCCACCTAGCTGCAGGAGGGGGTAAATCATCCCATACGTGCCCAAGGACACAGGCAGGCAGGTCCCTTGAGCAGGTTCCAGGGCTAAATATGCTAGTTTCTAAGGTTAAGCCAAGTGTTCATGCCTCAGTGCAGCTGTTGTGTGGCTGGGAGGAGGGAAGAGTTTATTGTGAAAGCAGAAGCCTGCACCAGTGAGATGCGGAAAGCTGTTGGTCCTCCTAACCCCATCCTACTGCTTACCCCTGCTCTGAGCCTCTGCCCCAGCTCCCCCATTCAGATTTTAATCACATTCAACTCAAAATTAGTTTTTTCTTCAAGCAGTTTTCTGATGAGTAACCAAGTCCCATCAGTGGCTGAGTCATAAGAAGCAAGCCTTTGTGCAGACAGCAAGCTGTGGAAACTCCCTGTCTCATCAGCTTTGTGACTGCCATCTTCAGATGTTTCCAAAAAGGCAGCCTCTCTGGACCACAATTAGTTCAAAACCTGTCAGCGGCAGGGGATAAATGCTTTGAAAATGTTTTCAAATGATTAAATGGTAACTTAATTACAAAGAACAGAAGCAGAACAGCACATAGAGAGGGTGGCTGGTTTGCCTCATCCCATAGTACATAATCCCATGGGGACACAGGAGATCTGAGCGCTCTTGCAGACTGTTGCCATCTTCCTCTGTAACCTTCAAAAAGTAAGAGTTTCAAGGTCTAGCACCAATCTGAAGGTCAATCTTTAAAAGATGCTTGGCACCTAGTTTACTGCGCTCCGAGTTCAGGGGGAAAGAGCAAGAACGCTTCTGTGGGACTTCGCGTGCCCCATGCATAGTATGGGACCTTGTCCTGTCTTTGATAGGAGTCGACACTCAGGCAATAAGGACATGGCATGCTGCTCCAAATACTCTTCTAATCCATGTGCAGTTTATGGGATTACTACTGCACAGTTTGTATGGGATCTTTATGACTAACAGCCTCAATGGATGTTTCTCCCGTGAATTTCTCTAACCACTTTTTGAAGCCCTTTATTCTTCAGCATCTACACCAGAACAGTGAGCTCTACAGCTTAATGCCAGACTAACTAAAGAAGTATTTTTGTTGTTGTTGTTTAAAAACTGTGTTACTGTGAAAAAAAAAAAAAATTAGTTCATTTTATGATGCCAGGTTTTCATTTGGGGGGAAAAAATTAATAACTTTGGTCTTTATTCTCCTTATCTATTTCACTTAAGACATTGCAGCGTCAACCACCAACCCTTTCAATCATCCCTCTTCCTAGTCTTCTCCTGAGAAGCCATCCTATCCCTTTTGCCATTCCTGTTGCCTTTCTCCACAACACTTCTACTTCAGCTTTTTTTTTTTTTTTTCCTTTCTAGCAAGTGAGTTAAGAGCTGCATGCACTGCTCTGGGTGTGCAGCATCCCAGCTGTGAGTGCAAAACGTTTCTAGAGTAACTTCTTATGTCTTCCCTTTTGTGCTCTTTTCCTCTTTGAACCATACTTAACGTCTAGTTTACCATTTTCTCTGTGCTGAGCATTCAGCTGATATTTTCATAGGGTTATATATGATGAGCCTAAGCTCTTCTTTCTAAGTGGCAAGAGTTAATTTTAGACCTCACTGCTGTGTGTGGTTAGGATTGTTTTGTTTTCCTTAAGCACATGAATTGCATCTGCAACTCAACCATTATGAGATCCTTCTGTTAATTTTTCCTGTCAGTTTTAGTATTTATTATTCTGTGTAAATTCTGTATCATTGGGAACTGCTGTCACTTCCCCATTCACTCCTCTTTCAGATCACTTATGAATATGCAGAAAAGCAACCCAAGGTAAATCAGTTGTAGTCCATTCCTTCTAAGTTGTGAAAACTTTTTGCTTCATATACTTTAACCAGTCATTAATCTATGAAAGTGGTTTCTTTTTATAGGCTGATTGATTGTTCCTTTTATATTTACCCCTTTGATCACTAATGTAATTCTCTGTTATTTCCAAAGACAATCTGAAGTTTCCCATATAGTTTTCCTATACTTTTCTAGGCTTCCATCCTAAGGGACATGCTGTTGAGTCCTCCAGAAAATCTACCCTTTCATTACCTTGTGTCATCACAATATATGAGGATTGTAAATAGTAAATACTAAAAAAAAAAAAGAAAAAAAAAACTTATAGGAATGTCACAAAGCCTCAGAGTAAATGCTGATGACAGTCAAGTGTTCATGTATTTATAGGCAATGCCATGTTCTGAATCATACACGTCAACAGCTCTTCTGCTGGAACAGATCTCTGTGTTCTTGGCCTGAATACTGAAACATACACAAAGATTTTGACATTATTGGAAAATGTTTGTGTGTTGTTATGCCATAGGAAACAAATCGTTCATGCCAAACTCTTGACAACTGCCACTGCAAAACCTCTTGCCTAGCGCTAATCAATGAACTGAATGTGATCAAAACGTCCAACTAAAAAGTGTTTCACCCAGTAAACAACTGATGATTTTGCAAGAGTCTCACTCTGGTTGCTGTGTTCTCCAGTTACAGCCAATTACATTAACAAAGGCTCAGATATTTACATTGCAAACACACTGTATCTTAAGCCTTCAATTTTCTATGTTTCAAGTAAAGCAACGCAACCTTCCTTGCATTATGAGCATAACCACAAAATGACCTGAGCAAATATGTTACATCCCCACAGAACTCTGCAGACAACTTATAAAAACTATCACTAATGTGCATACTGCCACTGCTTTGCGTGCTTGACCAAGTGCCACTATTCTATTGTTCAAATATTTCAGACATCTAAGGATAGGCTTTAGAAGTTTTACCTTCCTCCTTTTACACATAAGAAACAGAAGTGCAGAGAGTTAGTCTACACATTTACCACAACATGGGCTTCAAGTCACCTGTAAGGCCCAAGTTATTCTTGGGTTCCTTGTTTGTTGGCCATGAATTCAACCAAGAAAAGATCCTTCAGAGAAGCAGAAGTTACAAGGATAGGAAAGAGAAGTGATGAACCAGTCTGACATCAGTGAAGAATTTTTCTCTAAAATCATAGTGAAAACTTCTGTGTCTTTATTATTGAGTATGAAATTGAGATACTTTGGCCTTGGTGGCAAGGTGGACTTAGCTTGGCCAGGAAAAGGCAGAGACACAAAATAAGCACTTCCTCGAAACCAGAATGGTAACGGAAAACAGGCTGACTATATCCTCACAGTGGATCCAACCATGGCCCTATTTATTTATGGCCAAGCATGATGTATGCATGTACAATAGCCAAACTATCAAATATTCCAAGCTATTGTTGAGTACAGATTATGGGGTCAGCCTTTGTTCTGCTGCATGCACCAGCTTTGAAAGAGAGCCTTTGTAAAAGAAAATGGCCTGCTGTTTGTATCAGTTTCGCATTTCTCCCAAAGACACACTAGGTCTAAGTCTTGCTTTCACAAAGGGGCTCTGTATGGGTGCCTTTGCTTAGAACACAGATTTTATTTATCAAAACTGTGCATGAAATTCAGTGCCATGTTGATACTTACCATGCAGAACATGCTGCTTCTCAGCAAGCTAGGACAGCGGAAAGAGTGATCCTAAAGGAGAAGGAACCTTGCCTTGCCCTGACACCCTTCCACCAGCTCAGGCAGCCTCATTAAATCAGTGCTATCTTAGCACCACTCTGTCTCCAAAAACAAAAAATCCCATGCCTTGCTCAAAAATCAGAACAAAGACTTTCTGGGGAAGAAGTGAAACAGCCTTTTGCAGACATCACTTCTTTTTAATCAGTCTTCTGTTAAGTCACTCAGTGAAGACTTGCAGAGATCATTTCAAAGAATGGATAGTGAGCCATGCTCTGCAGTTGGTGGAGGGCTACCTTCATCTATGAGGGGCACGCTGGAAGAAAGCCCAAAAACATAAAACCAGCTATACCGGGCCACATAAAATTCTCCATCCAACTAGACCCACATTTAGTCTCCATAAGTGGCCAAACCAGATGGCTCTGTTTGACAGTGGCTAGCCCTGTCTAAGTACGGCATATAATGATACCCACCCATAACACCTCCTCAGCCTCCAGCATTTTTCAGCTGAGAGAATTCCAGAGCCAGAAGTATTATCTAAATAGCCTTCAGTCTACTCTTGTTCCATGAACTGGTCTTCAATGATTTTTAATGCCCACAACATCCTGCAGCAGAGAGTTTCAAAACTTATGCCAGCTGGTGCAAGGAATCATCCCTTGTAACTTGCCTTGAACTTTTCTTCTACTAGTTTTTCCTGTGGTTTTAATTCTTTTGCTGGAGAAGATGATAAATAGCTGTATTGTGTTTTGCTGGATCCAACCACAGTGAGAACAAGCATTTCTAAAAATGCTTTCCCAAAAATGTAACATTATTTTTGCTGTATCTACACCTCCAGTATTCTGGGGAAATCAAAGAGGTGGGAGTTGTGTCATTAATGTGGTAACTTGACTATACCTAGTCCCTGTAACACACATCTTAAGCTGGTAGGTATTTTCTGCTGTGGCTGTGGATTGGTCATCCAAAGGTTGATGGAGTTTCCATTACAAGAGACAGTTGAAACTACATAGAACCAGCAACCTTCTGTCTCAAGGTGTATGAAACGCACCAGCCATATAGGGTGTGAGAAAGGGGAGAAAGTAAGCCACTAGTGAACCACAATCAAGGCATGAGATGTAAGCTGAACCTGACATGAGTATTTGAGGAATGAGGAGGGAACCAGTAGAGGGCTGACCTATCCAAAAGCACTCCACCCACATTGTGAGAGTGGCTGTCCTTGTTCAGTACCCAAAATGGGAGGGCAAAACTGTGTATTTTGAATGAAGAAAAGCCTTTCTTCATTCCTTCAGGCAACAGAAATGTTTAAGTAGAAGAAAAGGAGAATTTAAGACCAAGTCCCTTTGTGGTCATTGAAACTGGCAAATTCTGCTATTGCCAGCAAACGCTCTTCAATCACTTTTCCTAAAGCAATGAAGCTCCCATTTAACTCAATCTAGGATTTTTGGCCTTTCATCTACCTTTTTTTCTGACCATGAAAACCCCTGTTCTCCAGTGTAAATGTGTTCATCTCTCATTAACATCCATTTGTTCTTGTGCCAGTATTGTTCACACACTTGAATAGCCGGGGGATTTCGCTCTTGCGTGGCACTGACACCTTTCCTGAAATACTCAGAGATGATCACATCTTCTCTCAACCCTCATTTTGTTACGCTCTATCAGCCAAAGTCTTTTAATCTCATGCTGTAAACCACCACTAGCACTCCCCTTCTCAGCATCCGTTCCACTTTAAATTCACCATTCTGGGAATTACTGATGATTACACACAGCATTTCAAAGAATGTTTCTCACAGAGTTATTAGCAGTGGAGACCTGAACTCTAACAAGCTGGACATAAAAGCAGAAGGCTTTCCTGCCAAAGCTAGAAACTTTTCCAAGCTCTGGCAGACTTAGAAGTCTACACTGTCTGGATAAGAGATAGGGGCAAGGATCCACACAGCACCCATACCCCAGTTTGGCTCACAGACTTGTATCCTTCCCGTGAATGGGATACCTGGATGCATATTCTCTCCTGAGCTTTTAACCACTTCCTTTATCCAAGGCAAGTTACAGCAAGAGTGGCTTTACTGTGTACCTGGAAAAGCACCAGGCAGAGTGAGGAGTAGGAGATTTATAGGAAAGCCAAACCACTTCAGTACAAAATTATGTCCTGTTAGTCCATGTTTTGAGTGCCTGAATTCATCAGCGCCAGAACTACAGTGTTTTAAAAATCCATTACACGGGAAACACAGCTATTAATCCTAAATTGCAATTGTGTGTAACAGGTAGGAATCTAGGGGTGAGGGGAAGGAGACTTTAGCCTCTTCTTTAACGCCAGTGGACGTTTGTTCTGGAAGCTTTTAACCTCTTGGAAATGATGTTTGAGATGCAATCACTGTTGCTGGGGAAATAATCATGATGGCACATGAAGAAAAAACTGCTCTCAAGTGGGGATTAGGCAAGAGGAGCAGATGAGCCACTATGAAACAAAGGACTTTTGCTCTCCAAGTGTCTCTAACAAAACAAAACATGAGGCAGAGTAACTGAAAGCATCTTAGAAAAATTGACTGTGGTTAGCTACATTATATAATAGGACATCAGCGAGTCTTTACCTAAATTACAGTCTGAGGCTTTTCACCCATTCTGTGTCTCTAGGCTTCATAAATGTGAATTTTTGTATCTTCCTCCCATTAAAACAACTGAAAATGTGCGTCTAAATCCTTGTGTAAGTACGCACCATTATTGACTTACAAATACTAGATTGCTTCCCAGTGTTCTTACTTAATCTCCTGTGGTTCAGGGAACAGTTAAAAACACAGATTATTGTGCACTTGATATTACAGATAACATCATCTTTGAGGCTCTTAACTCTCCTGGGGCCTCTCCCTCAGGAAAATTCAAGTGCTGCCACTGCTGTGTGTCTCAAACCAAAAAGCGCTTTTCTGCTGTGTTCTGACCTTCGCCGTAGGCATTGCAAAGGGCTGAAGTGAAGAAACAAAAGATCAGGAACCCTTCTGTGCAGTACATGCTCTTAACCTCCACCACTGCTGGAAGCAAGTTCTGCTTTAATTCGAGCAGGGACAAACACAAAACCAGCTCTTATCGTCAGACCTTGGGACAACAATTCCTGCAGCTGTTTAGTAATGACATTCTTGGCGTGGCAGATCTGTCTAAAACTCAGCTAATTGGTGGGAAGAGGAATGTCTGCACAAACATTCATGTCTCTCAGACAGTTCTGAGCTCCACTGCAGCCCTGCCTTCATGTTACAAGCCCCAAATAAATGTTTCAGTCTTCCCCAGAGGCAGGGTACAACTGTAGGTAAAATATCAGGAACCTGATGTAGATCCCAGGACAGAAAGATTAAAAGAAAAAATCTTTGATCCAAATATTTGCCATTTTAACTAGATGATCATTGTAGGTACCTACCAATGGAAATATTCTATTCTATTCTATTCTATTCTATTCTATTCTATTCTATTCTATTCTATTCTATTCTACAGTGTAGGTAGCAAGAACACAGAGCAATACAAGCTAAGAGAGATTTGGAAGTAGCCTGTTCCACTGAAAAAGTTGATTTTTAGGAGCTCAATCCAGCCAGAGCAACAATCACCACAAGTTTCAAAAGCCCATCTCCCATCTGTAGTTGTGTTTCTTTCCATCCCTTTTGCCATGGGACCAAGCAAACGAGCACCAGCATATCATAGAATCCTTTAGGTTGAACAAAAACAAACCTATCATCAACTCTTTTGCCTGAAACAAAACAAAAATGTGGCCAGCTGTGGTTTAGAAGAGAAAAAGTGGTTCGTGATGTAACCAAAGAATTTGGTCCATGTGGTGGACTTCTATTTACACATTTCTGACATGATTGGCAGTGATAGCCCCAAACACATGTGACAATACAGATAAACATTCAACAGCACCTTCAATGACCACACCACAAACACCCAGGCAGGCCAGGAAGAGCCCAGGGAGAGTTCATCCTGCTTTTTGAGGGTGCAAGGTTCAAGGCACACTTGATCAGATACAGATCTGGGGAAGCAAATCAGTTCCTGCATCCCCTTGGCCACATCGCATGTGCATCCAGCTCTGGACATACATGCACAATGTGATTTTATCCCAACAAAGGAGCATTTGTGTGGTCACTGTTCACCCCCGCCCTCATATCTGCTTGGGTCAAAAGGGATTTGGGTGAAAATGAGGGGCATTTACAAGGAATTTAATTTTCTCTCCTTGCCTTGTCTTTGCTGATCTTTGCTCCCCACTCCTACATGATGGTGAGAAACTTTATAGCTCAGCAGTTATAATTTATCTTCCTAAAGCAATTTTTTAGGGCCATGTGCACTGTTCCTCTCATGTCCAGGTCAGAAAGCATGACTGACAAAGTGTCAAGCATTAGGGTAAGGATGAGTAAAGCAGTGACACACAGAGCTTTCTTGCTGTCTTTTATCTGTCCCAAGTGCAAGGTCACGGTGAGTTGCAGGTCTCCTGCATGCAACAGAGCTCCCCAACCTCCCTGCTACCCCATGGTCCTATGGACATAGCTGATAAATGAATTAAAGGATCCACTAGCCTACTGCACCACCAAACACAGTCACCATGTGGGAGAGAGACCATAAACCCGATGCTGAAAATGCCCGAAATGGGCTTATAAATGAGGCAGTGTGAGAGGAAGCCCCACTGGTCCCATCACAGCCAGGAGCAAGGCAACTTGCTTTCTTTCCTTGTGGCCAAGCCCACTCTTGTGCCAGAGCTGTGCCAGGGTGAAAAAGGGACAGGCAATGGCAAAAGAGAAGAAAAACAGACTCAGGTAGGAAATATTTGGGTTTCCCTGCTCCTCTTCATGCACCAAAGCAGAGGAAAACATGCAGAAAAGGGAAAAAGGCTAAAGCAAAAACACCAGCAGCAACAAAAGACAATTACTATTTATAAATAACAACTAGCTCTTTCAAAATCAGTTTTATAGCCTCAGAGAAAGATTTCAGGAGACATCCATTTTTTTCCTGCTCTGTAGATTTGTAAAACAAATTATGTACCCACCCGAGTATTACATAAGACACCGGTTAGAAACATTTATTTTGAGGAAAAATTGAGACACACTGGTTAACTAACTGCCACCCCCAAGAGATGCAGTCTTCCTCCATTTCTCTCCTCTTCTACTAAAAAACAGAGAAGTGTTTTACGAGCAGACGGTACCAACTCAGACCTCATTTTCCAATTTGAAGTCTCGGAGATGCTCAGCACTGTGTTCTTACCCTGTAACTATCCTCTCGTCTCCTGCAATCACACTCAGTGGCCCAATCTCGGTTCTCACAGGCTTGCAGCAGCCCTTTGCGAAACACGCTCTCACGTTTTTTACATCAGCTGCCCCCTTTCCCCCTGCCACGTTTTCTCTCTGGAGGGCAAAGCTGAGCGGCTTTCCCTGAAACCAGAACCAAGTCTGGTCCCTCATACCTACAGGAGACAGCACTCCTGACCCACGAAGGGAAACAAACTTTTCCACCAAACTCTCCCCACTTGGCTGACAGTATTTAGCTTAACTCCCCTGTTTCACTGCTCATCTGTAGAGCTGACACGTCTACCAAAAATAAAGGCACCCCTCCCCTCTTCCCATAGATGTTGAAAGTGAAGCACTTAAATTGCAGAGACCAGGATGCGGGGTCCCTGAAGGAGGGTGCGGGGTCTCTCGGGTCTCTGATCGCCCGGGTAACCCCTCCCCAGCTTTCGTGTTTCACCTCCCAGGCTCGGGCCGCGGACTGGAGCCCCGTGGCCGGACAGAGGGACGCACGGCGGGGCAAGGAGCAGCTCGGGCGGTAAGATGCCTCTTGCCGCGGCAAAGCAGCGCTGGCCTCCAGGATGCCCACGGGCGACGGGAGGGAGAGGCACACCCTGCGGGACCCTTCCCGGGGGTGGCTCAGGACCCCTTTGCGGCCAGGGGGACGCACTCGCTGGCTCCGGGGGTATCTGTTCCTCCGGGGAGCCTCTGCCCGGCGCTCGGCCAGGAGAGCCCGAG
>NW_008608426.1:0-8925 GCF_000691845.1 Merops nubicus
GCCAACCACTGGAGGAATGAAAAGCTTGATATAGTCGCTCACAGTGCAAAAGACAGTGAAGACAGGAGAGAATTGACCAAGGAACCAGTCGACCAGTCCAATTTCAATTGCATGGCCATGACCACAGAATGATTCCATTATTATAGACATATTCCTTCCTTTGCTCCCAGACGTATTGATGTTCCACCATCCCTGAAGGCTCTGCCTACAATGGGTAGTTTGGGGCCGGGGGGGGCCTTCCAGTAACTGGAAAATCCTACATAGTGTATTCATGACATAAGTAAGCTTTTATGCTGTTAATATGGAGGTGGGACACCTGAAGTTAATGCTGAAGGTGGGGCACCTGTTGGTGATCTCCTAATTGATTCCCACCCAAAGCTGGCCAGACCCTGGGTGAAAACAAATAGGAAGGGTCTTTCCTGCCTGGTTGTGGACATCATCCATATGTCAACCCTGATAGAGAGCTGGGGGTTTAACCCCAGCACTTCAAGCTCCAATAAGACAGCTTGTTAAAAAACACTACATTCCAGCAGCCACCATACTTATCTAGTTGGCAGGAAAGCCCTTGCTTATGTTGCCTCAAGGATAACTATATGCTAAAGGAAGAAAAACATGGTAACAGAGAGCTTTACGTTGTAGCACAGTACTTCAATCACTGTAAAGGCTAGAAAAGTTCATGTGGGAAATAATGGGAACATCATAAGATGTTAGGAGAAAGTTCTTCAATATGAGGGTGATAGATCACTGGAATAGGTTGCCCAGAGAGGTGGTGAAGTCCCTGTCCCTGGAGACATTCAAGATCAGGCTTGATGAGGCTCTGAGTAGCTTGATCTAGTTGGAGATGTCCCTGCTTATAGCAGGGGAGTTGGACGACATAACCTTTCGAGGTCTCTTCCAGCCCAAACATTCTATGATTCTATGATTATGGATGGAAAAGGATCTTGTGGGACTCATCATGAATCCAAAAGAGGAAGCAGAAATCAGTTCTTTTCTTCCAATGCCATTTGCTATTTAGGCAGTCAGAGGTGTGATGATAAAGTACTGCTCCTCTATGAAGTTTTTTGTATCATGAACATTGTCTTTGAGTCACCAGTGTCACCAGTATTTCAACCATATTTCATAGCAGTGAAGATGTCTACCATCTAGCTTGTAAGTCTACAACAGACTTACTGTCTCGACTCCATTACAGTCTTAGAGAGTTTATCAATAGAATTAATGGAGTTTAAGGAACAATTCATCAGACCAAATTTAGGACAAGATGAACTGCTCTCTAGGTGCCATTGACTATATTTGCTATATCTCCATTGACTATAATGGGATTTACACAACTAGTTGAAATATGGACAAATGCATTACCTACAATCAAGACAAGAGAATCTTAATCAGAGCCTTTCCATTATGTATGTAACAAGAATGCCCACAGATACACTAGACAGTGTACTTGATATGGCTGCAAAAGATCTTTTTTTTTAATTCTGTTTGTTTCATCTGAAATTGAACTGAAGATTGCCCTCAGCCTTCATCATGGCTAAGCTGAAAGCAATCAGACACGTTGCTAATACTACTGTTACTCATATAGAAGGAACTGCTGTATCTTAGCAATGCTATACTAGCAGGCTGTCTAAATTTGAGCAGACTATTTTGACATGTGTGAGAATATGCATATATATGCAACCCTAGGAACCACACTGTGCCCTTGTCTGGTTATAAAAATTATCCAGTTCAGTAAAACAACGTATAACTGGACTCCAGAGTCCAAATTTTCAAATATTTGACTATCCTACCTTACACTGATTGGGAAGGAGAACGTTGGATCTTCAGTACTCCATTATTACTTACCTTAAATCTTAAAATGTGTTTAGTTCCATGTGATATAATTATTTTAACATAAATACGAATCCCAGTAGATGAGTACAAAAAACTAAACACAGACAGTAAAATAGAAAAAGTAAATACTGTGAATGATTCAGAAAGGGCTATATGCCACAGTATGTTAAAGAATGCTAGAAGGTGAAAACTTTCTTGTAAGAACTGTTCTCATAAAGTATATGCAAATGTTCACTATGATGAATAAAAGATCATTAAACTCTTTTGTACCCTGAAACCATGTTTGGCTCAACCTTATCTCATTAAGAACTTGGTGTTGAAATCATATCTGCCAGATGGTATTATAATTCTGGGTCTGAGGAGGATGAATTAATTCCTTCAGGTGAAATGTTTTCAGCCAGGACATGTCAGTAGTAATCGCCTGTTTCCTTTAAAATTTGTTTAACAGAGACCAATAATTTGTCTGAAAATACAGTTATGCAGTTCAGTCTAATTCCAATGCTTTAACTGATAGGAATACAATTTCTAATGACCAGCTGGGACATTCTATTTTATGCTTCCCATCAGAATCCATAACAAGGAATAATCAGTGAGTTTTTCTCAAAATTTCAGTAATACAGAATAATTGCCTTCCAGAGAATTATAGGTCTCATGGATGTTTTAGATTGGGTATATCAATTAAATTGTTTTGATTTCATTACTAACAATATTTCTATAAGTTGCTGATTTAAAAAAAAAAATATATATATATTCCTCTCTGGGAATACATTATTTACTGGTAAAAGTAAGCAGCAGGACATTGTTTCTTCAAATCCATAGCACAACCTTCAGTTCGTGTGTGAGATGGCAGCAAGGGGATTCTTTGCAGTTTTACAGCTGAAACGGCATATGTAGACCAGTAGCTATGTCATTTTTAAATGGGATTCAGGTCATTCTGAGCATGAAGTTATCAACAAGCACAAATGCCTTCAGTCAATATTCAAACAAGAAGCAAAAGGATAAACTTCATCTGACCCTTCAAAACCATAGGGAAGGAAAAAGGCATATAAAGCTATTAAAAATAGGCATGATACAGAAATACAGTCCTCATCAATTTCTTCTCCTTTCTATGGGTTATGATAGGAAACACAGTGGGGCCAAGAAGCTTACATAGGTTAACCTGAGCAATGAAATTATAGGAAGAAGTCAATTTTAAATAAATAAATAAATAGATAGATAGTTAAATAGATAAATAAATAAATAAATATAGACCACAAAACTAAAAGAGAGGCAGAAATGGGAGCTGGATAGTCAGAGAGGAAAGAAAAACTGTCAGAAAGCCCCGTACAATTGACAGGTCAGTCCTGTTATCCCAAATATATTGTCTTACACCTAAGAGTCTGCCCAAGGACATGAAAACAGAAAACAGCTCCATGCAAATGCAAGGAAAGACTGAAGACCTTTCCCTAAATGTCATCCGGGAGCCAGGCCAATGGGCCAGGTATGCTAAGCTTTGTTTGTAGAAAGCATGTATTTCTGTATGACAATAGGACAGTAGAATATGTATTGAAAATACAGCCACTCTGAATGTCTTACTTGAGATTTAGGGTTTTAAACAGTATTTGGAAAGAGCTGTTTACCGGGAAATGACCATTTTGATCATCAAAATTCCATTTTTTTGTCAGTTAGCAGGTTCTCAGATGGAACAATAAAGCTCAAAGAGCAGCTTCACAGATTCCCTCCCTTTAATCCCAAACAGAGAGACCCTTATAACTTGACCTGGACTGAAAACACCACAAATTAAGTTTAACTGTTAAGAGAGGATACAAACACTTCTATACAAATAATCTGGAATATCAGTGGACCTCCATAGGACAAGAAAACACAGTAAATCCATTCAGAGCCTCTAAAAAATTATAGTCTATATTATTATGTTCAAGAATTATGATCTATTTGACCATACTGTTTACTTATAAAGGCACATCAATGTCTTAAGTGTTGTGGCTCCACTAAATAATACTGTGCTGTTATGCACATGCATATTCATGTAATATATACATTACCTTAACATCTCAGTAATAATAAGAGACTTACAGGAATACTTCATTTTCTTTCCTCTTCTTTTTTTAGTTATCTGCTTTTGTGTATTTAACAGCACTGTTCTGATCTTCAGTTTTATTCCTCAGGCTTCAAGAGTAACACAAAGTAACCAGAACTGATAGTCAGCAAACAGCAGGGAAATGTTTTCAAAGTAGGAGGAACAGAGAAAAAAAAAATATATACTTTTGACCTGTGCCGCTGACCCTGTGGAGCACAGCACAAAACTTCATTAAAGGAAATATTTGTTTAAAAAGGTCTCCGGCTGCTGTACCAGAAATTGTAGGCTATTTTTTTAACAACAAGCCTCTTCATGGCATTAGCCCTATTCAGGGTGTAGAGTCTACTCTGGGTCTGCACCAGTGCTTTGTACTGATCTTCAGCAGTACACTCATTTTAGTGCCTTGCAGATCCTAACTAGCAAAATTTAGTTTTCAGCATCATCATTCAGTTTTGAATCAGCTTAGCATGAGAGCATACACTTAGTTTACTAATGTTTCTTTAACACTAATTACCTAGGTAAGAAGTGCTGTGTGTTTCTAAATGTGAACGTTACATGGTTGTCAAGACCAGAGTAATGAATTCCATTTGCAGAACTGCAGGTTAGAATAATGATATCAACTCACAGCAATCCTTCTGCTTTCTTGTACACCTTCGTTATTCAGAGTTAACAATCACCCTAGTAGGCAAGATAGTAACAGTAGATCTTCCAATTTTCACAGAGTTCAGCCACAGTCTGAGTTTTGGGAAAGAGATCAAACTTTAATTCTCTGAAGCTGAATTAGAACATAAGACAAACTAGGTTTTTTTCCCAGTTTCATGAGATTTTTCTCAGTTTCCTTTACAGCACTTACAAAATCAACCTGCCAGCGCCTAAGACCTTTCAATTCCATTATCCTTCTTTCTGTATGCTCTGTAACTTCTGAATGCAGATCAAGGGGCCTCAGCTAGTGATTCTGGCTGGCTGATAAACAGTCTTCTTCCACTCCTTTCAAAGTTCCCTTGCGTTACACAGGAAGTGCTCCCTAATTCACTTATAGCTACCTTAAACTTTAGAAAAGAGTGTGGTGCAAAGCATTTGAAGCAAACCCTTTCATACTTGTGTATTCTGCAAAGATGTTTAGATTTTATTACATCCATAGCAATTTTATATGTGGAGAAGAGCTGGGCTCCAAGCCAAGAAGAATCCCAAAAGACTTAGGATTGGATTCGTTCCAGTTCATCTAATGGGCTGAAGAACACCTTGATGTCTGTCCCTCACTCCTGACCTCAAATATGAGCATTGTCCAGCTGTAAATTTGGAGATTATTTCCTTATTTTACCTGAAAAAACAAAAAAGATCATTTGTTTCATTTTTACCAAACAAGCATGAACCCTCAGCAATATCACTTAATGAGAGAGATCCAAGCAGAAACAACATTCAACAGGTCAGTAATTTATTTAAACTGAAGGCTTAACTTTTTCTGTAAGAAAATTCAACATTCAGTTAACCTCGTTTTGCACCTTTTCTCTCCCCTTTGTTACATTTCCTCATGACTGTCATCCCAAAGGCAACAAAAAAGACTGATGAACATCGGCAACCTGAGGACCTAGAGGCCATATGGGAACAACTCCAGAAAACTAGGAACAAGCAATCTCTACACCACATCATAAGATTGTCCATGGTCAGTGGAATTGACACAGAAGCCTACTACTGAGAAGTGATCTGTTCCAGTCTGAGTTTCCTGCTGCAAACACTGAATGCTTTGCTCAGCTGTTTTTTAGTCAGGACCTGGCAAATTCTTTTCAGACTTTGCAGCATATTTTGAGTTTATCTGGTTGGTGCTATAAGATCTCTGCAGAATGGATCTCCATAAACTCCTGAAGACTGTTAAAATATAAGTGAAAAAACTACAGCTGGATACAGATATCATAGGCTTTTTTTCTCCTGGATTCAGTAAAAGCTAAGAATTTCTGTTTCTGGTTGAGGAAGGGTATGGTTGAGGCCTTCTCACTCCCAGTGCAAATAATGAACAGATAGAAGTTCCTCTCTAGAAGGAGGAAAAACATAATTTTCTTAAAAGTTAGAGGAGGTCAAAAATTATACCTTCACTGTGTACAGCAAAAAAAATGCAACCTTTTTTGATGGATATTTGACTTTCTGATACAATTTTTTACCAAAAAATCCACTATTCCTTTGAATTAAGTTGATTTTGGAAATTATGACAGGCTCTGTTGGGAAGTCCAGTTTGCAGGTTTCTGGCCTCCACTTTTGGGGAAAAGAGATGATGCTACACAGGGCCCCCTTGGTCTCTTGTCCCTGAATAATGGTGTCCAGATGAAGCCCCCATATGTAGAATAGAAACATAAATCAGCAGGGTTCTTATAATTTATCAGGAGCATTTCAAGTCTGGGAATGATTTTCTGAACTCCTCCTGTGGGGGAAAGAAAAAAAGTCTCTGTCTTGTTGACCATTCTCAAGTACAGTTCACCGAGTTTCTTACCCTCAGCCTGCTCTGCAGTTATTGACTGCCTTTCTAGCTCTCTTGGAGGGGCAGAGTAGTCAGTTTTCATGAACCTAAATGTCATCAGAACAACTTCAAACCAGCTGAGAGTGGTCAAAATATTCAAAATTTATATAAGAGAACTGATAGGCAAAGGTATCACAGACAATGCATTCACACACTTCTCACACAGATGCTGAGTATGACCACCTGGATCTCATTCTCTGACAAGACTATATTGAAATACATACACAGAAAAAGTGTGCAGACATTTATTTAGTGACTAATGAACAAGGTGTTTTGATCTGGCTCATACAGTCATTAGGGTACACTAATTATATAGGCTGCCATTTCCCACAGGCAATAGGAGAAGAGCTACTGTGGTCAATGGTTTACATACTTATAAAATGTCCTTTTGTGCAAAAGCATTACTTTGTGGCAGGGCTAAAAGGATGTGGAAGTAAAAGGGTGCATTTATTTTGTAAGACTAAAGCAAGGTACCCAAATTGAACCACCATCTGCTTATGATTTAAAAAAAAAAAAAAAAACAAAAAAAAAAACAACCTTACTGCTTTTCTATGTCACCAAAGAGCTCTTTATCTTTGGTTTTCTTCCACTGCTTGCAAGGCAAAAGATCTCCTTTCTTACAGAGTGAAAGAAACAATAATTGCACTGATTTTAAACAGAGGAAAGGATGAGGAAGCTATGGTACATTAATAATTCCCCATGTAAAGGTGGCAGTCATAGAAACAGAGAGGGTTAATTTCACTCTGCTGTCAGCAGGCTTCCTTCACCCCACAGTGAAAATTCCAAAACAGAACAGTAAGACCCAAATAACAAGGAAAATAATAATAATGATAACAAATAAATAACAATGTTGAGACATATTCCAGTCATTTTTTACCTTTTATTTTGCCAGAGGCATTCTACTTTTTCCCTATTAAAATAAAGCAAATAAAGAGCAGCAACATTCTTTATCTGTTCTGAAAATATTATTTTTAAAAAAATGGATAACTCTTAGCAATTTTATTAAAATAAAGTTGAATATATTCTGCTTTTAAAAGTGGAAATGATTCTGTGCTTTTAATTTCTTTCTGATGTAACAAATTGCACAGTACCAGAATGTTGCTTACCATTACTGGTCCCGGCCTTAGGGAATGTTACTTTATTACCTTTCCAAACCATACTTCAGAGGAATTAATTAATTGATGCTCTTAGCAGCCTCATTCTGACAAAAACGTATGATACTCAAATGTTAAACATGGAAGCTAAGATGAAACTGTCAGGAGAAGGCTGAAAGTGGTTATTAATATGGGTTTTGATAAATATCTTCTCAGGCTCACACTGTGCTTCGTCTACTTTCATCTTGGAAAGTAGTTAATCTGATTGATGAACATCATGTTTCAGATTGTCTCCATGCTGAGTTTAATAACTGCACTTTTTTTTTTTTAAATAAAAAGTCCCTTATTGCAAGGCAAAAAAGCTCTGCATTGATGTGTTTTGCAATTGTGTAAGAAGCCAAACAGTGAAACCCTTGTTTTTTCTCCAT
Source organism: Merops nubicus (assembly GCF_000691845.1). Classification (NCBI taxonomy): domain Eukaryota; kingdom Metazoa; phylum Chordata; class Aves; order Coraciiformes; family Meropidae; genus Merops; species Merops nubicus. Next base: position 7,936 of record NW_008608426.1, read on the forward strand.
GCTTGAACAGTGTTGCTTAATTACCACACCATCCCATACATGACAGCAACCAGTTAACTTCCTCCTCCCTGTATACTTTGCAAAGCAGACTTTGATAAGAAAATTGTCCTATGCTGCTAATGTTAAACCCCTAGGCTTAAAAGAGCAAGCTCATCATGGCATCCTATTAGGCCTCCAGCACAAAGGGGAAACACAGCATGCTGGTTTTGTATTGTTACTAACATTCTAGTGTTAAAAATGAACAAGTTGATTTTTTGTTATTACTTAAATTCTTCTATTATTGTTTTGAACATATTGTCACAGTTAAAGTTGCTGAGTTGAATAAAAAGGGGTACCTCTGTCACAGAGGAATATCTCTAGATGTATTGCTATACAGTATGCAATTATTCATGTTACAGCAACACTTCAAAATACAGTTCATATAAGTTAGAAAAGAACTTCAAATATATAGTTATTGTATAGATATACTAAAAACAGGAAATGGGTTTGTTACTAATGAGTAAATCCACTTTGGTTGTAAATGTCATTGTAATGCGTCTACAGAATAGTCTTCCGTTCATTTGAATGTTAAACTTTTTCCCTATGAATGTCCTGAAGTACAGTGAAAGGGTATGTCACTGTAGTTATTTCTGTAATTCTGGCAATCTGTTTCCTAACTACTCTGCTACACTGAGATTACTTTCTCAAGCCATCACTTTATCTATATCACCTCTCTTTTTTAATCTTATCACTGACTACCCCTTCTCCACAATATTTAAAGTAAATTATGTCCTTTGTGTCCACACCTTACAAAACAGACTGCAAATTCAAGCCCAGCCTCTTGATTAGCCCATCCTTTATTACCTTCCTAGTATTACAGTCTCTGCTAAATCTTGTATACCATGTTGGGGGTGCAGAAAATAAAAAGCTGCACCTGCAGGGAGAAGAAGACAACACAGGTGACCCTAAACTGACTAACAAGGTATTGAAATGAAGAGGGAGAGGGAAAGA
>NW_008608426.1:8956-14267 GCF_000691845.1 Merops nubicus
TCTTTCCTGAAAGTTAATGTTTTGATAAATACATAATAATACAACATGACTAAATGGCACTATCAGATTATGCTTCTCGTAGCAATTCTAAACGTCACACAAGTGCCTTGGGTGCAGAATCATTTCAAGTGTACTTTCCTGGAGGAAAAGCACACTGAGCCAAATGCCAGGGAATCTGGAACAAAAAGTTTACAGAAAAGGGCTGAAATTACTAAGGTAGTCTATCTGCATAGGAGCAGCTGGTGGATTTTCACTCTACATTAACGTTATCAAACTACATTAACATTGCTTGTCTTGTTTTGTACTGTTTTGTTTTGTTTGACATAGTTACAGAGACTGCAGGAAGGATACATCAGCTGATCTCAGGGGGAAACAGACTATTTCATATTAAAATGGAAACGAAACCACACTTTACCTGCAAAAGAAAAAAAACAAAAACAAGGGAAAAAAAATTCTACATGGATTTTTTTAGTGAGGTCCAAATTTTCTCTTGTTTTCTGGCTTTTTATGCTCTTACAGTGAAAGAGAAGACAATAAGGAACTGTGTATCTGCCACTGGGAATTATCTTTTCATGTGTGTTTCAATAGGAGCAAAGCAGATGGATTTTGACATAATGGACGGTGTCACTCAATCCCATAGCAGGACTGCTAGATCATGTATCAAGAAAGCAGCATTAGGACTGGAACGAGATGGATTCATTCACAATTGTAAATATGACTTGCTGAGTAACAACCTTTCGCCCCTAAAAGGACATCCCCAAAATCCCACAACTGTTTACATCATCAGAACTTTGCTCCTGAAATTCCTCACGATCAGGACATTTTTGTCAACTACTCAAATCAAATTTGTTTTTCAGAAAGTTATTTAAAATATGCACATAATAAAGATGCCCTTCTTTTCTGAGTTCACAGACGTGTTGAGGTTAATTCTCTTATTTTTACTCCTGGAAAAAAGGAGCAACTTCAGCTGTCTTTTGGTGGGAGTTTGATATAATCCAAAAGAGACGTGGTTTCTTCTGCTGAAAAGCAGAAGTAAAGGTGTATAAGCCCTGTGCAGAATGAAAGTATGTGAGTTTTCTCAAAAGGAGAGAGGCAGAAATCAGGAAAACAAATAAACAAACAAAAATTTCCTTTAAGTGAGAAAGGAATTCTTGGTGGATGAAGAAAATAGATAAAGAGATTCTTTGATAGAGTAAAACCAGAACAAGTTAGTAAAATCAGATATTTAGCATGGCGAAATTTAAAATTATTGTCCTTCACAGGAAGATAGGAGCTTTTTTGTGCTTTCCATGGAATTTTCCCTCAAGCCATGAACATCATCTTCCATATGGAGGAGGGAGTGTGAGGAGGAGATGGAAGAGAAGTGCTGATCCTATCCATGAGGAGTCATAGTGAAGAAGATAGTATAACCTCTCCTCTTTCCATTAGCTACTGCCCTTCTCCTGCTTCCTTCTAGTAACACTGAGGTAGGTAGCAAAAGAATGTACGGTGGGAGATCTTCTTTGCAAATTTCCTAACCTTCCATATCAATAGTGACTATAACCAGGCAACTAGTTCTTCCCACGCCATCCTCTTATCTCCTAATTTCTTTTCTGTTTTATGTATAGTATTCTTATCACTTGTTTTCATTCCATACCAAGGCCAATGGTGGGTCTTACAGAACCTGGGAAACTCATGCAATGTTACTCAGCTCCTCATCTTGGGATATAACCTTATCATCTCTCAAACCAGTGATGAAGGAGAAATTTCCTTTTGTAAATGAGCACATTCCATTAACATGGTTAAACTTTGCTCCCAGGAGAACTCATGTGGCTCAACACTGAGTACTGGCTGGTACTGAACCCTGATATTCTCTTTCTTTGCTATTCCTACATTTAACACATAGAGACAATCAGTCTTCTGAGGTCTAATTTATCTGGGAGGAGAGAGATCAAAGGTCCACACCACCAAATAGGAGCTTTACCAAAAAAACACCAGTGTATTGTTGGCAAACTACTAGTAAGAAATACAGGTTTAAGAATCAAAATTGCTACTGAATTAGCAGCAGCTCTGAGAAGCTGTGAGGATACACATCAGCTGCTTTAACAGATCTGGAAGAAACTGTAGTCCTAAGTGTCTTGCTTTTGTATGTATCAATCTCTGTTACTGTTAAAGAGATAAGTGTGTCTGACAAGTTTCATTTCAAAGAAATCTCTTTGTGACTAACAATGAGTTGATCTCATTACCTGCTTCTTGCAGCAGTCTGGTGAAAGAGTAAATCTGAAGTTCAATTTGTCAGTCTTTCTTAATCAGTCTAGAAAAAAGAATGTCTTTAAACTGAAGTAACTAATTCAGAAAAAGAAAAAAAAAATAAGGAAATCTAGATGTTCTTATCTTTTTGAAATCTGGGCTGTAGCTGAAAGCTACATTTTTTTTTTTTTTAAATTAAAATAACTTTTATCAGCCCAGGAAATTATCTAGTCTGGAAAGAACATTTATCAAAACTGCAGTTAGTCTCTGAAAAGCAGTTAGGTCTAAGCAAAATAAAATTAAATAAGAAAATTCAATGCCACTGTGGAATGTTCCCAAAAGCAGTGCATGGAAAAGAGAATATAGAAGTGCCAGCATCCATTAAGTAGTTTTGCATATACCACACAGAACAAGTCATTATATAATGATAAATAAGGTTGCTTGAGTATATTCCTACAGTATTATTGCCAAAGGGCAAGAATCAAGAATCTTTCACTCATATATGTGTGTCTCTTTCACTGAGACTCATCATCTTTGGGTTTACAGACATCCACATAGTGAATCAAAATGCCAGACTTAGTTTGCTGCTCTATCTCCTATATCCCTCATTTTGTATGGTATGACCAGTTAAAGAGTGTATTGACTGGCATTAAGTCTTCTTGCATGAGACTGATTTCAAGGTAACTGAAATTCATTATAAAGAATTTCACTTACTTCAAACTCTGAGAGCAAATAACAGGGTAAGACTCACAAGAGTAGGGTAATATTACTGAAGTAATAGAAAATACGAAGTGATTAGCAAAATAATTGTGGAGGAATTTCTGAAAGACAATGGACACGACTTTATCTTTTGGGAAGTGAATAATCCAGGCAGTAGTGCCTAGGCATACATGACAGGACAAGTGTAGAGTGTTCCTTGAAGGCATACTTGAAGGGCCAGAAGAAGGAAAACAAGTGATACTATAGTAGCTTTCTGCAGACTTTTCACAGGATGATAAAAACTACAAGCAGGGTAGAGGCTTGGTAGAGACAATGTGCTTAATATTCAATTAACAATGTGCTTGGAAAGTGTGAACCATGGCTTTTAACCAATCCCGAGTGTATGTTAACTGTGTGGACATCTTGAAATAGTATATTTGCTAAGCTATTTGGGCAAATAAATGAGGACGACCATAACCGTATCAGTGTAACATCATTACTTGGGTCTCGCTGCTCTTCCGGGTTCCCTCCACAATATTACTGAAGTAGTAGAAAATATGAAGTGATTAGCAAAATTATAATATCCCAAAGGAGTCAAAGACGGAGGAACAGTGTAAAACAGAGTTACAGTGGAGAATGTAACAGCAAAAGATAGTGGACAACTCAGAAAAAAAAAGGGTAATTTGGCTGAAAGAACAGTGAAGTCCAAGAATCAGCAAGATGAGCCCAAAGACACTCAAGAGTCAAGAAAGTGCCTGAAATGGGAAGACGCTTAAAGTGTGTAAGTGCAAGAAGTCTCTCAAACATTATCAAAGAGTTCAAAGTGAGATTAAGGAAGCAACCTGAGCTAGAAATAGAAAAAGCAACATTTAATATACAAGTACTGTTTGTAGTGTGCAAAAATTATTATTTTGACCATCAAAATTCAGATTATCGCTTAAAACAAATTAGATTTTCCTTCCTTACTTTATTGTATATAGGATATGTTTGAGTCAAATATTTCAGCTTTATTCCACAATCTGGATGCACAGAAGACTTCAGAAATGAAAGTTTAAATCATGTTTTCACATGAATTCAAAGGAACATGCCAGTTTCTTCAACTTTAACAGAAATAGTTTTTTAAAAAATGCCTTTGCATTGTGTAATCATGGGGAAGAAATAGATGTGGAAATGAATTAGAAATAAAAATTCCATACAACAAAAACAAAGTCTGTGTTGGGTGGGGAAGGTTTGCTAAATATGGCACTGAGCAAGCAGTACCTGTCTGCCCTTGGCATTGTCATTGTCCTAGGTGGGGCTGTGCAGCACAGGGCTTAATTTGGTACATTTGCCCAATACAGCTGGCTCTATCTCACTTGCCTTGAGCAAACACTGTTTTCAGTTCCTGCTGCCTCATCACTTCACTGCCTGTGCTTGACTTAGCAAACAAATTTGTCTCCTGGCTCTGGCATATACGAGTGGGGAACTCATGTTGGATCTCTTCTTTCCTGATGTATCCTTAGCACTCCTTAGCACTTTCTCCTTTTTTTTTTTTTTTTTTTTTACATCCTGAGATTTCACAAAAGCTTTCTAGGCATTTTCATTTGGATGCCAAATTGCATTGCCCTTTATGAGCTTGGCTCTCTTGCTGAACTACATCTCTCACAATAGACCAAGCTGATAGGGTTTCCAGTACCTTCTTGGAAATGCAAATATGATGCTGGGTTGCATAAGAAAAAATGTAGCCCATATAAAGTATTTTAGCTACCATGGGGCCTAAAAATAGGACACTTTCACAATTTTACTGAAAATTTAAGTCAAAGGGAAGCTGGTTGAGAAAGATCCGTGGAGGTCATTGAGCCCTGCCTCTCACTCAAAGAAAAGCAAGTGATGTTGGAAATACAGTTTCTCTGTCTTTTCCAGGAGGAGGATGGGTTTTAATGCTTTCTTCCTCTTCCACCTGGGACTATGTCTTAACATTTTCCATGTTTTCGTGTTGTGCTCTTTCTCCATTGATCTTCAGGTCCATATTATACATACATACAATATCCAGAGTGCCAGAGATATGTTTGATGTTTGTTCTTTGTTCTCTTTTTATCCCTAAAACTGCTTATTTTCAGCTCCTAAGGTTACCTTACACTAAATGACCATTGATCTAGGCAGTCAAGATCTCCAGTATCATCTCCTGCCACATTAAGCATTGTCTGTATTCCTCTCTGCTCCATCTTGTGTTTACTTAGCAGATGTTGATCTTCAGATCCTAGATTCTTGTTATTTAGTTGTAACTGCTGCTTTTATTTTTATTAACACAAAATTATTTTCCTCAGAGCTGTAAATAATACCTTCTTGTTATTACATAGATTATAGATTTCCTCCATAACTTAAAAGGCTAGATGTATTTATT
>NW_008608427.1:0-1082 GCF_000691845.1 Merops nubicus
ATTCAAAATACTTCCGTCTCAGACACCTCACCCCGTGGCTTTTGAGGCAACATAACAATATAACCTATTTATCATCTAATTTATATACATTTATAACAGGTTCTTAGCTATAACTTATATACATTTTTAACAGATTTTTATTTACAATTCATAGTTACAGCCACCAGTGAAAATAAAAATTAACATAATACTATGTACATATCTATAATTTATTCAAGAGAAATGATCCATTTTGTACTGATTTTGTGTTGTTTGTTATTCAAATCGGTTGCAAAGCATGTATTCGAGTTTACTGATGTTTGTAAAATAAGTTTAACTTTACCAATGTTCAGTAAATTTACCATAACAATTTGTCCAGGGTGAAGAGGAGTCTTAAATTTGTTATAGGGCTTCTTGAGCCTTTCATTATTTACAGCAGGTGACATAAGAAAAAAGGCATTAAAATGTGGACAACCATTCACACCCCATCTATTGTTTACAGTAGTAACTGCATAATTTAACCTCTCATCCCATCTAGGATCCTGTGGGCGCAAAAGACTTTTGATTAATCCATTAGTGTGTTCTACTATTCCATTAGCTTGTGGGTAGTAGGGGACCTGAAATGGCCACTTAATACCTTTCCTTTTGGCCCACTGTTGTACTAAATGAGAGGTAAAATGAGTCCCGTTATCAGACTGGATATTTACGGGTTTAGGTAAAACTCCAAACACCTTTTCTTAGAAGCAGACCGTGTTTTCCCCCTTTGCTTTGGAGACAGCCTTGGTACAAGTTAGTCCCGATACCACTTCCCCCATTACAATGGCATTTTGTCTGTTTCCTTGTGGAATCGTGACTTGCAGAGCGGGGCGATATGTTTTGCTGAGCATGAACAATCAGTACAGGCCCTAGGTTCTCGTAGGCCTGAGAAAGTCCATAAAGTAACTTTGAATATCAAAAATATTTAGAAGATAGCGGATGCTGTTGGCGGTTCGCCCGGACAAGAATGCTAACCACTGGCAAAGCTGAGGACAACAATTCTAGGAGTTAGGTAAAGGCTGGCAGAGCAAATGGACAGGGATTTTTACCAATCTGTGGCTCAGCTT
>NW_008608428.1:0-64212 GCF_000691845.1 Merops nubicus
TCAAACCCATGTTTCTCCAGTTTGGATTTAGAGATGCCCAACAAAAGCATCAAGCACAGGCTGCAGGAAGGAAAAGGTTTCACAGTGATAGTGATCAAGCACTGCGACAGGTGCTCAGAGAAACTGTGAAATATCCATCCTTGAAGATTTTCAACACTTGGCTGAATGAGGCTGTGAGTCAGCAGGCAGTCCAAGCAACTTCAAAATCCTGCAGGGCACTGGGAGTAATGGCTTGATTTCTTTGAGTTTTAGGGTTGGAGATGTTTGGTTTTGAAAAGGATGTGCTTGTTTGGATTTTGATTGCTAAAAAAGAGCTCTGGTGGTAAGAACAACTCCCTTGTAATACAGCAGTCTTTGCAATAGCAAATTGTACCAAATTACACAAAATGAAATTTATGGAAACACTAGCTGCAGCCACACCACATCCAGGGGTTTTATTGAAAGTACTGACTGCAATGCACATGAAATACTCCGTTATTTCTACCTCAGGTAATAACCAAACTTAGCAGTAAGGGCACCTCTGCTTTGATCTGTAGGACCTGACACTAGAAAGAATGTACCACATTGGATTTTTCATTCCCTTCAAGTCTTTTCTTCCGTGGAAAAAGCTCTACTTTGTCTTATTCACTGCCAATCTCAGACTTTATCTTTAAAGAAATCTGTTTCTTGTACCAAGGGTATTTAATTCCATTGTGTCTGCACTGCATTCCTTGTCGTTAAAAGTTCCTTCTAAGGACCCAGCAGCTGGCATTGATTTTTTTTTTTTTTTCCCAAGCATTGCAAAAATATTTCTTTAGGGGTTGGAGAAAGAACATATGTAAAGAATTAAATTAACTTTAGAAAAATATCCAAAAGCAGTGGTCTCCCAGGGCTGGCATCATGCCAGCCTTGACACTATCTAACTCAGTGGCAAGCTGTTTGTAGTGATATTTCTGATATTATTTCCGTATACTCATGGTAAAATCCCTTTTTATAAGGTGTAAGGTTCTATACTACAGATCTGGGAGCTGTTTTAAAGGATCTTGTTATAGGACAGAAACAACAAGGTAGCTAGAAAACTGGGGTTGAAGTTGAATGTTTACAGGGAATACAAATGGATTCCACAGAGATTGTATTTCAGTGTTTTAATGTATTATGTATGTTTAAAAAAAAAAAAAATTGGTTAAAAATTCTAACAAGCATACCAAACACTACATCAAAAGTTGGCTAAATAAATTAAAAAAAAAAAAAAAAAAGTAGCAGCCTTGTGTAAGCTACAAGTTTCTACAAGTTAACATCCTTGCACTCAGTTGTTGTGGCCAAATTCATCTCTGTTACCCAATACCTCCAGTCAGCACAGACATGCTTTATATGAATGGAAAGAGAAAGGCAGCCTCTCATGGAAGTTTACTTTGAGTGGGACGAAGATGCACATTTTCCTAGATCAAATATAGAAAGATTTAAGAGAGACACTAAGCTCCTGCTCTAACTGTTGAGTTAGGCTACAAACAGTGAGAATAAATGCAACCAACAGGACTATCTACACTATGCCGCACAGCCTTTGAGGAAGCAGGAAGTTCACATCTCAATAAATGCAGCCTCTTGCATGAGCAAAGTTCCCAACTAGGTTTTCACTGAACATGAAGGAAATAGGTTAAGTCTTCAAAACAGTGTAAAATAGTGACAGAGAAAATGAGAGAAACATATTTTGGTTAACAAAAGAAAAATAACCTCCTCCCAAACCCACAAAAAAAAAAACCAAAACAACAAACAAACAAGCAAACAAAAAAAAACCAGCCAGGCTTTCCTATGTGATTAAAACAAAGTGCAAAGCAAAATCATTCTTTCCCTTTGGACAGTCAGCATCCTTCAGCTGTCCAGTTGTTTCATATCTGAGGAAGAAAGTCTTCCTCCATTTATTTATGTAGCCATTCTGATGCCACAACTTTCTACAAAAATTCTGCTCCTCTTGCCTCTGCATTCCACCTGGGTCCGCTTAAGCCCATTAGTGAGGAATGACACCCCACAGGGCCGTTCCCAGCAGTCCTGGTCTTTCCCTCACGTGGCAGAGCCAGCTGCTCTCCTACGTCCTTACCACTCTGCAGCACATTACTGGGTGGGGATGTGGTGCTGAGCTGTGACAATATGCAAGAACAACAGCTCTCAGCTTTGTCACTGGCTTCATTTCAAACCTCCTCAGCATGGACACTGTAGCCTGGCTCTTTACCCCTCTGACGTAGAAAAGTTGGTGCCAACTCACATAATACTTATTCAGTTATTTTAAACTAACAAAACAAACTCTGAATAGCCTACTTTTTAGCACTGTTCATATCACTGTATGCTGTAATTAATGTGATGTATACCACAGAGCAACTGAAATTATTGAGACATCAAAGGAAACGGAAGTAAAACATCAAACTGTGTTAAAAAAGACCCACTTGACATATTTGCAAATACACTTTCAAAACTATAACGCTGGTGTTTTATGGTTGTTGATTGTTATTAGTCAGCATATGCTTATCATGAGTAATATGATCAGAACAAAATATTTCTAAAAGAGAAAATAAAATGGGACTGCAAAATACACCAGAAGAGACTGATGCTGTATTCAGAGAACCCTGTCAAAGAGGAAGAGCACCAACCTGCAATTGATTTTCCTTATACATGCTCTTAACTGGTAGGAAACAGTTACTTGGTGGAGCTTGGTCTGCAGTGGAAGAGAGCAGTTCAGCCACAGATAAAGCACATGGCTGGCCAGACATCACTCTTGCTTAAGTCAAGGCATCAAGCCTGTGGATCTGGGTCGTCAAGGTACAAGGCCAGGTACATGCATAGCCATAATGAAATCCAGGTGAGGACGAGCTTAAACACAGCTCCCAAGGCAAGATGGGGGAAGCTGCCAACAAGACTTGTCTTGGATGAAGCTGGAACACATCTCCTGCCACTGCCAGGCAGGATACACACCACAAGAGCCTGCTGTGAGTATTGAAACCTCTGCTATCATGGTACACAGGGAGAGATTAGGGATGAGCACAGCATACTGTAGCAGTTGATGAAGCACCTTGGGTCACAGCACAAGGGTTTCCCAGTGTCCTGATCTTCTCAGTGCAAAGATATTTTAGATATGTCTGAGCTAGCATTACTTCTTTTCCCTAGTTTCTTGTGTTTCAGCAAGAAATTAAAGTATTCTAAGATACTGCAAGGAAGACTGTTCTAATGCTTTGACAGCTATGAAACACATCACACTGTTTCCACAAGCTACTTGTCATGGCCTTTGCTCAGGAGATTTCCAAACTAGATTTTGCAAACTCATGGGTCTTTGATAACTATCAAATCACAGAAGAGCTTTTCTCTAAGGAGCAGACAAGGCTTTTGATATCAGACAGTTTATTACTTGATGCAGAATTTACTGTTTCCACAAGGGTTCTCCACCCCTCCTTATTCTTTTAAGACACAAAAGCTGGGACATATTGCATAAAAAGTATTTGGCTGCTCCACCTTAAGTGAAAAAATTCGCAGTCTTCCAGGAATCCTGCCAATCCTTCAGGTTCATCAAAATCACAAAGACTTTCATAATGGCTGTTGCCCACCAAGAATCAAGCAGTTGTTTCACATGTAAACAGCAGTCAACTTTAATCAACTTTTAATCCATCAGTAGCCTTTCTGATAAGAAAGCTATCCACTTCATACATCACTAATCATGACTTCAGCAGAGCAGACAAGGATCTGATAGTTCTGTGAACAGAAAGAGATTTTCTTGGGGTGTTTTGGTTTGTTTTTCTGTAGGGGCACAAAAAGGGAAAAAATGTGGCTATGTGAATGGGTTCTACTGGTTAGCCAGCTGGAGGAGAGGCATTAATCTGCATTGCAGTACATTATTAAGCAGATCTTAGAAAACACCACTGCCATTTTTTTCTTAACCTTTCACTACATCTCTTCAGGCTACACAAGACTTTACACTTTCAGAAAACCTCAAGAGCCAGGAACAGAGCAAGAAAACAAAAAATCTTTCAGAAGTTTAAAATCCCAGAAAGGTTGCCTAGTCTCGTGTCTGTTCAGTTCATGCACCTACCTGACTTTTGGGGGGCTCAACAACCCAAGAAACACTAATCCCCCCCCACTCCCTACCCCAAGAAATCTTAGTTGCTTCAAGACAGGATATAATAGCAGATAGATACATTAAAACTCTTAATTAAAATAATAGGTGAAACTTTCCAGCTGACCTCTGATCCATTTCGATTTTTGTACATACAGACTTAAAAAAATGAGCTTGATCTAATTGAGCACACATTGTAATCAGTGCAAAGCTCCCATGATTGTGACAAGTATGTGGAATAACAAACTAGAAGGACCAGGAAGTGGCCCAGAAAATCCATTATTAAAAGCAAAACTGCTGGAAGCTTATTAAAAAAACCCAATTAAATTCAGTGCATCTCTTCTGCCCTTTGATGTTTCACAGCTTTCATGAGGGCAAAATATAGATTTACATATAACTACAGCTTTAGGTGACTTTCGAATTTTGGAAATACATTAAGTGTTCCTCATGGTTTTAGCTTGGCTTTGTCAGTCACTTCTGAGTCTTTACTGAAATGTCACTCTTATTTTGCTCTTGAAGCAAGCGATCCCATCTTTCTCCATGTTTGTCTACATAGTGCACTAGCAGACTGGGTGAACTGCAACAACCTCCCTGTTACTCTTTAAGCTGCTAATAGGTACTAGTTTGGTGCCTGTGCATGATAAGGTATAGATTTAGGATCAACAAAGAAGAAAAGTCTCATAAAGGAAGAGTGATGTGTTTCAGCTAACATATTTGATACAGCTACAAAAGCCAGAGTCAACAGGTCCTTTCCACACACTGGTGGGAGTCAGCTTGCCTAACTGAACACACAGAGATACCAACATCTATATCCAGGATGGTCATTAAGACTCATACCCTGAAAAATAGTTAGGTGCCTCCAGAGAGGAATTGACCTGAACCAGTTTACATGCTGGCTTGTGGATGAAATGAGTTGCTACATTTCAGTAAGATCAATCCCACTCCACACACCTGAAAACTTGCACTCTTTACCTTGCTGCACCCTCTCAGCTGATAAAGGATCCCAGCAGTCCTTGAACCACCCCAGACAGGACTCCACCATTTGACACACAAGCAGCATTTTGCACATCATGGACACCTTCCCTCAGTTTTGTCACTGCCAGACTCAAGTGAAACCTGATGAAGTAATGCTAGGACTAGGATGATCTCTAGCTATACCCCTCCTCTGGTTATCAGAAGAATCCACCTCCCTTCTCCCTGGCAGTGAAGCCCTTCAAAACAAAGGCCCATTTATAGCAAACCCAATAGGTGTCCATTAAGTAGCAGGAATCACCAAAATCTCCTTTTTCAAGACATCATCTCTCCATGCTAGCTCCCTACAGAGCCCAGTTCAAAGGCCTATCCCTAATGGTGTCAATCCCACAGGCAGCTTTGACAGTCCCTCTAAGTGCAGTTTCCCTGCTAGCCCCTAAAGCTGTCAGCCCTCAGGGAGGTGAGGGATGGCAGCACCGGCTGGTGCAAGCTGCACACAAAGAGTTCAGTTCCAGACTCACATTGCCTCATGGTTTGGTGCCCTTGCAGCAGCACAATCAATCTCTCATCTCCACTGTCTGTCAGAAATCCTCTGCAATTTTTCTGTAAATGCTTACACCTTCACCCCCAAGAATAAGAAACCACTAGTGCTTGGGAATCAGTAGTTTAAGTCACAGACTACTCCTTCACTGATGGTTGATGCTGTGCCCAGCAAGATCCCTTCCCCAGGCCTCCTGCCCTGTCACCAGCTCAGTAGACACCACCTGCCCCTTCTCCTTTCATGGAGAGGCAAGATCAGACCTCAGGGCCCCACAGCCCCAGCCCCTGACCCCAAGCCCAGCCCCTGGCAGCACCCATCGCTGCTCAGGCAGCACAGCCCCAGCCTGCCCTCTTGTGCAGGTCGAGCGATGATACTGCAGATGTGCAGCCTGTACACCCCACTAGTACCAAAGTCTAGCCATTTTCCTTGCTAGTGGCCCACACGACTATCTAGCCCAATAGTATCTGCTCATGCCTTCCATTCATTTTCAGGCATCATTTCTCATCAATTACTATTCTCTTATTTCATTAACACCAGTAAAACACTTTGATAAACTCTCATCACACAGTGTCTGCTTTGGTAAAATCCTGAAGAAACAAAAGTCATTAAAGGTTCATCAGCATTAACAATCCATGCCAGGGGAGCATAATATTCCTCACTTTCCAGTGACTGCCTTTCCCTTTTTGCTGGTGTCTATTGCTCTTAGAGCAGACCAGTGTGCCATTGCACCTCAATTGAGGTAATGCTGAGACCAGCCTATCTCCAGCTGTAGTTATAGCTAATAGCACAGGCTGCAAACTGCACAAATTGAGCAGCTGGCATGTAGCAGGATAGCTGCCTATCCTCCTGTGGAGGCAGTAGCTTCCAGCAGAGAGCCAGGGAAACAGCTGGGGACCACAGCATTTTTAATCATCCCAGCTAGATTTAGCACAGCTGCCCAAGAAGCCAACAATGTAGAAAACTACAATGTCATTTTCAAAGATACTCGGGAACAACACATGTCATCACAACTGCCTTTAGTCCTCCTTCTAACAAAACCAACTAATTCAAAATTCCTCTCTAGTCAGCTAATTAACCAAGCATTTTAATACTTTGCAGGATCTAGGTTACAATTCCTGTGAGATATCATTTAAGTTCACTGGTGGTACTTCTATGAAGATCAGAAACTCACACAACTCAGGGTTTGCAGCAATGGGTCAGCTGAGAGCTGTAGAGATACAGACAGTCACATACTCACTTTGCAGTATGGGAGAGGATGAAAAAGCTCTGACATTTGCTACTACTACGTCTAAGAAAAAATGTAAACTGATAGAAAGCCAAAGGAAACACAGATGTCTTCTGTTTAATATGATGCCATATTGCAATTTAAAAAGGTCTTGTGCTGTGCTGTGTGACTTGCTTCACATGGAAATGAAAACCTCTGGATTCCTCTAATTTCCTCTCCCCCAAGCTAATGGCAGCAAATATTTGAAAGAAATTGCTCCCACTAAGCTTCACTCACTATTAAATTACAGACAATTTGCAATGCAGGTCAAAGCCCTGGAAGGCTGTTTCTATGTAGACATTAGATCTGGCACCCTGCCGAAGCTAATGAATCAAGAAAATTTTGTAAAATTTATTTTTATTAATCCTTATTTTTTAAATTATCCCTATTTTCTATGTGGAAAAAAGGCTAAGTCCCTGCAGACCCTTTTCAAGGGAGACTAAATCCTTGCTAAAGGCATTCTAAGCTCTGGGAAAAAGAACACATTAGCAAACTGGCATTTCAACAGACATTTCAAAACTGATGGAAATAAGACAGTATTTCCCCTATTGGAGATCTACGCTCCTGTACTCTCTTAAGAATATGGACATTATTTCTCCTGGTCTTAGGAGAAATAATGTCCATATTCTTAAGAGAATATTCTTAATGATCCACAAGCCAGATTAAAATCCTGATGATGTTTCAGTTGTCCATATCCAAGAATTCATACCTACACCTAGCTACTACCTGACTATTGAGATATTGAAAATGCCTTCTCAATACACTTCCTACTCAACACCTTCCCTTAACTTTTGTTCACAGAGGACGTACACTTGACCTTAGATGATGCTAGTGTTTTTTACCTGACCTCCAGAAGGGATTTCAGTGTTTGTGACCCCTCTTCTCTTCCCCAGGATCCAATCTGCAAGGCATTTTTAGATTATGACCACCTATTTAGGACATGTCAACAATACAGAGCAGGCTCTGTCAAATATTCTTTCCACTAAGCAGTCCTGTTGATAAAGTAATGACATAAGTCAAATAAAAAACTAATGTCCCTTTTGCAGTAGGGATTTTAATAAAAAAACTCTGTTTCCTAGCATTTCCTCTTCTTGGTCTTGCTTATTGAATATCCACTGGGGCACAAGCATGGAAATCTAGAGCTCAGTGAGGAATATATTTATGAGAGTCTTGCCTTACATTTGATTTAGCAATTAACATTTTGTAAAGATAGAACTTTAACAGATGAAGACAGTGCAGTAGGTCATCTTGGGATATGCAGCCAAACTCTACATAAGAAAGGTCTCATAGAATTAGAGGAGGGTAGCAGCTGGAAGTGTCCTCTGGAGATCATCTAGTCCAACCCCTCTGCTAAAGCAGGTTCACCTACAGCTGGTTGCACAAGACTGCATCCAGGCAGGTTTTATGTATCTCCAGAGATGGAGACTCCATGTCTCTGAGCAGCCTGTTCCGGTGCTCTGTCACTCTCAAGGGAAAGAAGTTTTTCCTCATGTTCAGATGGAGTTTTCTGTGTTCCATTTTGTGCCAGTTTCCCCTTCTCCTATTGCTGGGCACCACTGAAAAGAATCTGACCACATCTTCTTGACACATGCCCTTCAGACATTTATTAGCATTCATAAGAGCCCCTCTCAGTCTTCCCTTCTCCAGGCTAAACAGCCTCACGCCTCTCAACCTTTCCTCATGAGAGATTCTCCAATCCCCTAGCCATCTTTGTAACCCTCCATTGGACTCTCTCCAGCAGTTCCTTGTCTCTCTTGAACTGGGGAGCCAAGAACAGGACACACTACTCCAGATGTGGCCTCTCCAGGCCAGAGTAGAGGGACAGAAGAATATCCCTCAAACTGCTGGACACGTACTTCTTAGTGGACCCCAAGATACCATTGGCCTTTTTGTCCACAAGAGCACACTGCTGGTTCATGGTTAACTTGTTCTCTACCAGGACTCTCAGGTCCTTCTCCTTGGAGCTGCTTTCCAGCAGGTCATCCCCTAACCTGTACTGATGCAGGGGGTTATTCCTCCCTAGGTGCAGGACCCTTATTGAAATTCAGTAGATTCCCCTTCACTCAACTCTCCAGCCTGTCCAGGTCTTGCTGAATGGCAGCACAGCCTTCTGGTGCGTCAGCTACTTCTCCCATTTTTATATCTTCATCAATCTTGTTCGTAATTCATATGAAGTAACAAATCTTGTTCCAAATCAGGCAGAGAATGAATTTGAACTCATAAAGTGTCATAGATGAGTTCTTTAATCCCAGAGGTAAAGAAGGAAGATTTTCTTAAAAGATCAAAAGTTGTGTAGGAGACTACAATAGCATACCAATTCAATATGCAAAGAATTTGAGACAACTTTTAAAGTTACCATGGGAGTTTTATCTTTGAGGCTTGAGAGGTTTGCATTTGTAACTCTAGTCATGATTCTGGAGCATCACATTCAGGGTTGCAGAGTTTCATACTGAGCACTGAGACCTCAAACTGATCAGAGAGCAGCCACATGTTAATCAGAGAAGACTAGTCAAACCTCTTGGAGAATAAGTCACAGGAAACTAACTCAAGTTTGTACAACACTGCTGCTGTTCTCATTCATCCCATTTTGTAAGATTCCAGAGAAGGTACCTTGGGCTGGGATAGTTCAGAGGTTTATCCCAGGTCTCATTGCCAGCTAGTGACTTGCCTGCTAGGTTAACACTGACATTGACTGTTCAGATTCATTGCTGATAGCTGCAACATTGAGGTATGTACTAAGTCAGCAAAGCTGACTTTAAATAAGAGGTCACTTTCTAACAAATTTTATTAAGACTCTGAAATCTCTCTGAAGGGCAACAATTACCTTTGTGAATTTGTGTAAGATCTGCAGGAAAAATGAGAAGCTGGTATATTGAAACATTAATAAAAGGTCATTAGGAATTTCAATTAGTGAAGAAGTAATATGAGTGTAGAAGTTTGAGGGCATTTCATCAGAGGAAAATAAAGCAGGAACATTCAATATCACATTCAAATCAAATGAGACCATTTTGCACCACATGAGTGACATCTGACTGCACTACTAAAGCACTACTGTGGGCCGTTCACCTGAGAGGAATGGCCATAAAACATAATTCACTGAAAAAAAGCCTCTACAGAGCAAAAAAAAATTAAAGAATGTGATTTCATCCAGAAATGGGTACAATTTGGAGGCTTCTCACAATGAGGAAAAGACGGTCTTACATAGAGGGAACAATATTTTTAAAACAACACATTTTGAAAACATTTGCTGATTTGAGGCAGAGAAAATAAAGGTTACAGTGGGTTAAATACGATAAATCAGAACAAATGGGATGACCTGGTCCTTCACTGAATGGAAAAGAAAGCTGGCAGCAGATGGCTTTGGGAAGGGCAATTCATTTAGTCCTTTTTTTTCTCTTTTTTCCTTCAATCTTTCTGCTTCCATCTTCATTAAGAAAGTAGAGTGGGCTCAGATGGGTGACACAATTAACATCAGTGATAAAGTGGTAAATGCTTAGGCTAGAACAAAAGCAAGTCAGAGTTTACTTACCTGTTTATGTAAACACCTGGTCCCAGTCCCACTCCCACCATCTCCATCTCTAGCATACTTAGGGACCTAAATGAACTAATATTTACCCATTTCAAAATTCACAAAGAAAAAGAGAAGTTCCAGTACATTGCAAAAGACCCTTTATACTGCCCACCTTTGAGAATGGGGAAAGGAGACCCAAAAAAGTGTAATTTTAGAATGACTGACTTAAATGTTATGCAAGAATACTGGAAAACAATCTTTTTGAGAAAATATGGGGAAAAGTAGCAAGTTGATATACCAAAACCAAACTGTGAAAAACAACAGAATATGAAATTTCAGTATGAACCTGGCACAAAATATGGATGTGATTCATGTGATTCCTTTATGTAAAGAGAGCAGTGAATGATGTAGTAAGCACAGCATATACAGAAATATCACACATAATGGTGGCGCCCATATTTTTCAAAGGATGGAGAAGAAGGGAGAGGGCTAGAAATGAAAAACTAATAGAATAATCTAAGAAATAAACAATTATATCTAGTAAGAAACCTAAGATCTTGAACCTATGGAACTAACAAAATTGGCCCAAAAGACTGAGCTGACTTGATCACAGCAAGCACTTTCATGATGAGAAATAGCATATTGAAGGGCCTGATGAAATTACAGAAAGGAAGGAATGGCAAGAAATAATAACTAGAAGTTAGATGTTAAAAATTTCAGTCAGATACAAAATGTTTTTAGGAAAGACTCTCCATCCTTTCATATCTTCAAATCAAGGCCAGCTACCCTCTGGAACTGCCATAATTTGAAAAAGTGTAACAGAATGCTGAGGCTCAGTAACCAGTACAGAGAAAAGTATATTCCCTGTGTAATTTTCTCTTCCTTTTGACAGAGTCTCCAAATGAGCTACAGCAATTTAGAAAGGAACTTCATTTTTATATGCAAACAAAAGCGTAATTAATTTAGCAAGCACATAAGGTAACATATACCTGGAGACAGAAAATTTAGTCATTAGAAAATTATATAATATCACACAGTTACCAGGGCATACGCCAAAGCATTGTTTGCTTGTAATATAATGCCCCAATACAGCTTTCTCCTGTTCCTCAAGTTTTACAGCGAATGGTCTTTCATGCCCCAAAAGCAAAGGCTATCTTAAAAGCTTCATGAAAGTTTATAGGCATAAACTGACTTAGTTAACCAGTTGATTCAGATAATTTTGTACTTCATTTGTAATACACAAGGATCAGCTGAAGGTTTGGTGGAGTGTTGGTTTGCACAGTCAGAGCTATGTTGTAATTTCACTGCTGCTTATGGGTACTTGAACACACACCAAAACATAAAACCATAATATTAAATAATCAGTGAACTTAAAATTATGCAGATGCAGAGCTGATGGGTTATAAGACATGATGGCACGGTAACATTTGGCTTCCTCTGACAAAAGGCAGTGAAGGTGTTGTACTATGCAGTTGTACATGAACTTCACATAGACACATGCCAGAAAGGATGACCTTCCTGTGATAGTAAACTACCTGTGTGTAAGGGGGGCTGAACGTGAAATGTGCACCTGCCAAAACAGCATTCTTCCAAGCCCAGCAACACCAGCAATACAAAAGCATGCACCATGCAAGGGTGCCCATGCAAGCAGAGAAGAGGTTCTCCCCCTACCTGCAAACCCACACCGTACTAGCACTGCTTCCCTGCCTTAGCAGAAAACTGAGAAACTATCAAAAGGGGTGGCAAATATATTCAGCCTGCACAGTCACACACATAAATCCACCTACAAGTCATTTACAGACCGTTCAGCCATTGTCAGCCTGAGTAGACTGATAATCTGAATATACAAGGTTTCATACCTCATTACCAATCTCCTAAGTGTTCATTGCCCCTAAGAGTGATGCATAGTCCGAGGGTCATAAAGACAATAAATGCCACTTCATGGACCTCATAGGTCTAGGAGGGACACGTTTTATTTCTAGCTCAGACTTTGATGTGTGCAGAAAAGAAGAATAACTTGGAGTGAAAAGAAAATTCTGAATCACACGAGAGACTTCCACAGTTTTAATTAGCACTAATAAATTAAGCAAACACATTAGAGTCAAAGTATGCCATTTGCTTTAGGAATTATGTAATGTATAGTTTAATTTAAAATCTGAAATACAACTGATGTAAAATACAAAGCTGACTTAAAGGTTTCCACATGGAAGAGCAATTGTTTTACGCTGGTTTTACTGGCTAGCTCTAGCAGCTACGTGACCACTTACCCTGGCATGCTAGCACTTACACACAGTGAAAGGGATTCCATTTCTAAATTCAAATTCCACTTAGAAACAGTGTGTGGTTTTATTCCCTTTCCCTCCCTTTAGACAAAAGTCTCATTTCTTTGTCCTTCATACAGCTGGGATGTGTGTATAGGTCAGCAGGGGGAGTTCAGCCTCATAAATAACCCTTTCCAGGTTTTCCATTCCCAGGGCATACTGACACACCTGATAATGAGCAGGACAGTCAGGATAAAGGCAGTGTTTCATTGCACCATATAAAACAAAAGATGTTGTTAATTTAGAGCACCTATTTATGGATAGTAGTAGTTGTAGTATGTACTTATTTTAGTAAGCAGCTGTATACAGATCACAGTGCCATTTCTTAGGAGTTTGTGGACAGGGAAATAACATAATCCAGCTTGCAGGGCAATGCAAACACAGTCTTTGCTCTTGAACTAGAGCAGGAAAAGGTTATTGCACTTTGGGAGCATGTCATGGGAGCACATACCTGACCTCTGTAGAGATTACCACATGTCCAGATTCCCTTCAGCAGAGTCACAGGAGATGACATACCTGGGCCTGGGATTTCTTGACAATCTGCAGCTTCATGTATACATGGCTTAGACTGGGTAGTTGGTCATCCAGAAATATCAGGTGTTTTATGGTACACTTATAGAGGCCATGAAATACTGCATTTTCTGCATAGCTGCTCCCATGAATGCACTTGTGTTGCACAACCTGTAACTCTTGCACTCTCCCAAAGTTTCACATTGGCTGTACATATGCCATACAGCACAACCTTCTGTATAAGACCTCCCAGACAGAGGAACTGTAGCCATGCCCATCTCCCGCAAGCAAAGCTATGCTTTGCTGTGTTACACTGCACATGGTAAATCACCCACCTGCTGAAAACCCTCCCTCATCTGCCCAGCAGGGATGTTTTCAAGAAGACCAGAATCCAGGCTGCAGTCTCTGGCTGGGTCTTTCACAAAGCTACACATCAGCTTATTTTCAGCAGGTCTTCTTCCAGTCTGCATCATCTGACAACTGCTTTAATCACTCTTTCAAGCATGTTTCTGGACCTATTGCTTTGTTACATTATAAGCCTAGAGTCACACTCGTTCCTAGCAAAGGAATTTCTTTCTATATTAATACCATTATCATTATCTAGCTAAAAAAGAATATGTGACAGACTTTAAATGTGAGCTTGGGTGCAGATCCATAACCTTGAACCAAGGAGAAGAGATGGTGACGGTGAGGCTCCAGCTGAGCATTGCTCTGTTTTGTTTCTGTCTCTCCTCATTCATCCCTTTTGTAAAGCCAGTAACATGCGTTAGCCTGTGCTTTCAAAGCCACAACTGAGGGTCTGCTGGGGAAGTACTGCTAATGGTATGGTTCGCCTGAAAGTGCCCCAGATCATATAACATTTGGGGTGGTCTCAGATGAGCTAATATGAAAGACATGGATGGTCCATTAAATTCCAGTGAGAGAGGAATGTATTAACCCTTTGACACGCTCCTGCAAACCTTCCTCAACAAGGCTTCTGTTTAAAATGTAAAGAAGCAGGTGGGAGAGTGAGGGAGCTGGTGGGAGGTCAGGAGTTTGAGACTAAATACGATACAAGCAAAACCTCTCTGGAGGCTGTATTCTGACCCATGTGGCCAGTGCAGTATAAAGGGTGGGAAAGAAGTACTGAAATTCAGCTGTATTGAGGACAGTGCTGTTGAGTAGCAAAGGGGGAAAATTCAACATTATTTAAAAATATTAAGAATAGGTATGCTACAAAATTCTCTTATGACAGAGCAGGAGAGATAAAACTATTTCTAACATAACTGCCATCTCTTGCGTGTTCCCCTTGTCCAAAGCTGCCCGCCTCCTCTTTCAAGGAGCCAGTAGCACAAGTAGAAAGATCAGTTCAGCAAGAAGTAATGTCAATCCATTACTAATTTGGTTGGGCTACTCACGAGATCAGAAAATGAGAGAAAATAATAAAGGGGGAAAAAATTCCTTAGGACAAATGAATTAAATACAATCACTATAAATATTTAGCAGTTCTGTGAAATTCTTCACACTTACAGACACAGTTAAAGGAGCTGAAAGAAGATACAGTGAAAAGAAGTTCTTGACAGATCCATATTGTGAGCTCTTAAATGAAAATTCAACCCTCAATAGCATAGAAATTAAAATATGCCAGATGTTACTGGGATTTGACATAGTTCAACAAGTTACAAGTTTAACTACACCAGCTGGTATTGAAGGATTTAAGATTTTAATGTGACATATAATTGGTGCATGTAAGCACAAAAGGGTCATGGAAAAAATGTTGTGAAGAAAAACAATAAAATGAAAACATAAAAACAGAACTTACAGGAATACAGTGTACAGTGGTGTAGTAAATTAAACGAACAGCAGAGGTCCTTGTTAAACTCCCTGCAGCCATGCAAAAATTAAATGCAATAAAGGATCATCTATTTAGTTGGCTGGCAAGGATTTTTAAAAGCTTTTCTGAATGACAAAATATTTTCAAATTATAGCACCTGTAATAAAATCCATCTCCTTTGAACTGAATAGAATATGGGCACTGTAAAGCTGTCCCCAGACCACACAGGTCCGCAGCAAAGGTCAGGTAGTGAGTCTGAGGTGAAGCTTGTGAAATGTGTGGCAAAGGACTGCTCTCCAGCCATGCTCTTGGGCCCTTCCTTAAACTTAGTAAGAAAACATTTACATGGCTGACACATATTTAAGCAACCTTATTAGTTAACAGGGATGGATGTAAGGAATTTGCAGCTTTAGAATTCACGCTTATCTAAAATAACACAAAAACGCTTTATGACACATATTAGTGTCTTTTTTTCTGTGAGCACTTGAAAAAAAGGAGGGTGAGTAGAATGCTTTTGCTTCAGAGTAGGCAGAGTTTTTCTGTTAATAACTTTTAGGGAGAGTGGGCTTTGCCAAGGCATACTGGTGCACAGATGGTGACATTCAAAAAGCACTTAAATGTAAAGTAGAAAAAAAAGATCTTGTCTTTGTTGGTACTACATAGACTAGATTATATTCCATCTGTCTGTACTGTACCTATATGCAGATAGATCACTTTTTCATGGAAAGGTGTATATACAAGTAAATACATTTTTGGCATAAAAGCACATAAGCATAGTAAAGTAAGCAAATACAAGAAAATAACTTAGTAAAAGTGTGTAATGAAATTATACCAGCAGGCTGGAAGCCTTCTTCCAGACTACAGCACTTCACATTCTGCAGCCTGCATTTCACTTTACAACTTTGCCAAACCATCACCATTAGAGGTTCAAATTTTACATGCTGAATAGCATGGCTTTAGGGTTTATCCCTTTCACTCTGTACTGGGCCAAGAATAGAAACAAGTAACACTCAATCCTGGTAAATACTGGCATCTTTTCCTTCATAATCCTGAACTTTAGGGCACATACTTCATAGCTGGCAGCATATTTTTCTGTGTGTAATTGTTTTTCATGTCCAGTGAAAATCTGAACAAATTCAGCCAAGTCATAGACCCTTCAGAAGTACAGTTTGTGCATGTTCAATAGAAACCATGTTGACTTTTGCAGCTAAATCATCTGACGACCCTGCATAATGAGGCATGAAACTGCACTTCTGAGCAGCTTTAAGTTTGGCCCAGGTATCTCATCTGAGAGCCAGATTTCTGTGTATTGATCCCCTTGCTGGGTCTAAGTAGAGCAGAAGAAAATGCTTACCTCCATGACGCAAAGGCATCCTGAGGAAAATATTTGCTGTGAAAGGATCAGAGACTAAATCCTACCAGCAAGGATGCTGGAAAATCAAGCAGAGAGATTGGTGCTATCCACCTCTGGCCATTCAAAATCACAGACGTTTTCATGTTCAGCTACTGTAGCTGTTTCCCACGTACAGATGATCTGGTCCATCTAACCCTCTTGTTATAAAAATAAAGTCATTAACTCTGAAAAACCCAGCTTCTTGAGTGATGAGTGCTACAGGAAGCCCCAGAGAAACTGAATTCTTAATAAATGTACAGCATGCATTTCAATACGTTTTTGTGAGCAGTGATTTCTATTACAGTGGTGCTCTGAAGGACTCAGAGGAGAGACACCTTGAGCTGAGTGCTGTAGGGGGGATTCCCACTCCCAGCTGGAGTTATCTGTGCCTTAGACACCCACCTGGAGTTAGGCTGGACTTCTTCTAAAGTCAGTGGAAAGAAATAGACACCTCCAAAGGGTGATTCATCTGCTCTTCCTCAGAGAAGGTGCCTGCCTCAGTCTGTTGCCTACAGAAGTAGCCCCAGGGAACTATCTTAAACCAGACAACCATCTTTTCAACAACTAACACAGGTGAGTTGAATCCAGCTCTGCAGAAGCACACGCACAATTTTTTTGTGTGCATTTTTGTCACCTTACATAAGCCAGCGGATGCTATGTCCTACCTGAGACACTTGGTTTAAACTTCAGGCCCAACATTGTAATCATTTACATTAGATGAAGTAGTGACCTCACTTCATGTTTTTTTAGTAATTTTTTTTATATTCTCTATCATGACCAGATTTAAAAGTGAAAAATAGGTAACATATGTTGTGTTACTACTATTGCAACTGCAGGGCAGTGTAAAAATACATCAGGCAGATTGACACCACCCAGGTAGGTGCAGCTCACAATGAAGTTATATTAACCAGCAATTAAGCACACAAGGCTGGACCCTACTAAGAACCTAAATAAACAGTTCATGCATGTATGTCTATGAGCTGTCAGAGCCTAGATACACCCACAGGATGATGAAGAAAGGCAGTGCCCCACATTCCATGGCCTGGAAAGGCAGCTACCTTGGCTGACAGTAAAGCCATATTGCAAGAAGATACAGTTCTCTCGGCTTTTCCTGCTAAATCTGATCTTGGTGCTATGGCTGCATCAGCCCCACTATCCAAGCTAGGTGCTTCAAAACCCAATTCATCTTTATGGGTTCATCATCACGTAAACCATGTGATTTCATCATCATCATGTAAATCACATTAAAAGCCAACCAAAGGTCAGGCTGGAAATTTGGAGCAGAACTCCTCTCACTCTAACACCTTCTTTTATAAAGCCACAACTCCTTTCAGATTAAAATGCGTTTCAGACAAAGTTCAGCCATACAGAAAATGCTAGGTATTTTTAGCAGTTATTTCTTCTTCTGTCATCCTTGTTAGGGGCAAAATGTTGGGCCACATCCGGCAGCCAGAGAAAGGCCAGACTGACACACATCAATGCTCTTTGTTTTAACTAGCAGCAAGGCTGAAAATGTATTGCCAGTAGGCATGCTTACACAGCGCCCATCTGTGCCTGTGTACATGGCTGGACACAGATCAGACAGGCACACAGAGCACTCACATGAACACAGGCAAAACCAGTGGCCTCATCCTTCCCTCTCTGGCTGCACAGAATGGAGGTCTGTGAATGAGAATATATACATATATGTGTGTGTATATATATATATATATAAAATGTATGTGTGCATAAACAGATAAACATATGTACATGCACACAGATGGAGAGTCTCTCACTCAAGAAAAGGTTAGAAAGGAGTGTAGCAAGCAGACAGGACAGGCTGTGCTGATTTGGTACAGGGCATGGTCAGGCAAGCATATCTACCTTCTTATTTCCCACACTTTTTCCTTAAGTCACCTAAATCACTCCCTAGTTCCTCCCCAAAATGCCCCATAATAAATTCTGTGGAATCCTGAAATGCTTTTCTCCAGCATGCCCCAATGTGTCCCACACCCCAAGGCACTAATTCCCCTCTGTTCTGAAGGTGTCTCAGCATTGACTCATCCTAAGGGCTGTCACAGCTGATCGTGGGGTCTGAGGCTCTCCTGGGACAGCCAGGGGAGGGTGTCCCCTCCTGCAGCCTGGGCTCCTGCCTGCCTTCACCCCTGTGCTCCTCTGGGTGTATAGAGAGGGGCTGGTGCTGTCAAGGCTTATGACTCCTGCCGTGGGCCTGAGAGGAGCCAGGGCAGAATGTTATGTGGGGTTCCTCTCCTGCTATTGCTTCTGTGTCCCTTTGTGCTTGTGTAGGTGATCTTCTATTTAGCAATTCTCATTTCTGTTTCCAGGCCCCTTTTCCTTTTGTCTTCACTGCTCTCTACAACACTGCCCTGACAGCTGTAAATTTCATAAGGATGTTATTCATTACTTTCCAGGCCAGGAAATTTGGAAGTGAGGAGCCAATCCTGACATCACACAACTAGATAGTTTTTCCCATTTAACACATTGTTCTTATTACAGCCTCTCTATCACCTGCTAGCCAGATTTTGATCCACATAGTGGTGTTCATACCACAGCTGGTTTGAACTGTCTTTAAAATATTATCTAATATATGCTAAAATACAATTACATTTCCTCTCTTTCATTCACTGTATCTACTGATTTGGTCATCCTGTCATTAAGCAGTACTGAGTTTATGTGATAAATTGTATCTGTAATTTCTTACTACCTTAAGGCCATGATCCATTAATATATTTAGCAAAGCATCTCACATGAAAGCATATACTTATGTTTCCTACTTTTCTGCTTCTGATATTAAAAGTTAGAAGACTTCTCTATTGATATCATATTTGCACTTCCCTATCTCATATCTTAGCCCTACACTCATTTCAAGGTGTAGTATGTCACTTAATAATCTGATCACTGACTGACTCCCTAACAAAATGCTCTTCCTGCTTCTTCAGACACATTTATCACAGAATCACAGAATCACAGAATGTTAGGGGTTGGAAGGGACCTCAAACATCATCTAGTCCAGCCCCCCTGCCAGAGCAGGATCACCTACAACAGATCACACAGGAACTCATCCAGGCAGGTTTTGAATGTCTCCAGAGAAGGAGACTCCAGAACCCCCCTGGGCAGCCGGTTCCAGGGCTCTGCCACCCTTACCGTGAAAAAGTTTTTTCTAATATTTTTAAGGAACTTCCTATGTTCCAACTTGTACCCATTGCCTCTTGTCCTGTTATTGGACATCACTGAAAAGAGCCTGGCTCCATCCTCCTGACACTCCCCCCTGACATATTTATAGACATTGGTGAGGTCACCTCTCAGCCTCCCCTTCTCCAAGCTAAAGAGACCCAGCTCCTCCAGCCTTTCCTCATAAGGGAGATGCTCCACTCCCTTAATCATCTTGGTGGCTCTGCTCTGGACTCTCTCAAGCAGTTCCCTGTCTCTCTTGAGCTGAGGGGCCCAGAACTGGACACAATATTCCAGATGCAGCCTCACCAGGGCAGAGTAGAGGGGCAGGAGGACCTCTCTTGACCTACTTGTTACTCCCCTTATAATACACCCCAGGATGCCATTGGCCTTCTTGGCCACAAGGGCACACTGCTGGCTCATGGTCATCCTGCTGTCCACTAGAACCTCCAGGTCCCTTTCTCTTACGCTGCTCTTCGGCAGGGTAGTCCCCAACCTGTACTGGTACATAGGGTTATTCTTTCCCAAGTGCAAAATTCTACACTTGCCCTTGTTGAACTTCATAAGATTTCTCCCCGCCCAGCTCTCCAGCCTGTCCAGGTCTCTCTGAATGGCAGCACAGCCTTCTGTGTGTCAGCTACTCCTCCCAGTTTCGTGTCATCAGCAAACTTGCTGTCAACACTCTCTAATCCGTCATCCAGGTCACTGATGAATATATTGAAAAGCACCGGCCCCAGCACTGACCCCTGAGGGACCCCACTAGACATGGGCCTCCAACTAGACTCGTGCCCCATTGACTACAACTCTCTGATTTCTTCCCTTCAACCAATTAGCAACCTATCTCACTACTTGGTCATCTGTGTGACCAAGTATGCCTTCCTTATGCCTTTATGCCTTCCTTAGCAAAGTGCACAGACCTAGTCCTGAAAAGTATAGTTTCACACATGAAATTGAGCACCTGTGTTTTCAAGCACAGTCCATGATGAGGTGCTTGTGAATCGCAGGCAATGATTATAGCAAACTTTGCAGCAGCTTTTGAGCTTTTGGTAGAGACAAGCAAGCTGAGGAGACCACATTTAGGATGCTGTGTACTTGAATGTGAAATATTTAAAGATCAGTTTAACTTTTTTTTAGTTCATATCTCTGGGGGCAGAGAGAGAGAGAGAGAGAAGAAACATGTAAAGAGTTGGAGTGACATTACACAGGTTTTAGAATATGTATCAGTGGCATTCTCAACACTCACATTTATCATGCTTAAGTCTAGAGAGTGATTTATATTCATCATATGCTTTCCAGCATAGAAGTTATGGAGAACTGTCTATCTGAAGCATCAGCTTCATCAATACCTAATAAAATAAGGTATAATTCAGCACATTCCAAGTAAAACTGCAGCTCTAGTAAGCAAAATATGTAACAATAGAGTTGTGATACTCCATCTCTCTTATCTCTTTACATATCCTAAGTGCTACCATTTTTTTCAGTCATTGGTGTTTCCTGTTTCACAAAATTCTGCCACTCTGCTTTTACATTAAAACCTCACTTAGAAGATTCCTCAAATTTCAGAGTCATCCCCTGACAATATGCAAATACAGTATTACCACATGAAAACATTGACAGTAAGTTTAGCCAGGAACACTTCAAAATCATACAGGATTCAGATAAAACACGTGAAAATAATTTCCCATCTATCAATGCTTCATGGAAAATCAGTTGATCATTTGGCTACAAGTGAGAAACTGAAGACCAGTGAGTGAACTGATCTTTGTTCCACATGCTGCACATTTAGCACTGATTTAACCACCCCTTTACCAATCTATGTTCTGTAATCACATGCTGATTTATGGTTGTTACACTCAAATGTCAGAAACTTGCCACATAGGGTATGTAATCTAGAAAATTGCAAACAGCTTCCCATATAGATTTGTGGCTATTCTTCCAAGTAGTTTGGGGAAAGATGAAAATTCCCTATTTATCCCACAGACCAAGGTTTTGCAGAAAAACATCATTTGTAACAAATACTTTTTCTTTTGGTTTTTGGCATTGTCTTTCAGGAGGTAGATCCATTTTTACATGTGATACCATTTTCCATACCTTCATTTATCCCTGAGTGTTGAACATCACTTTAGCACCTCCCCTCTTTTAATGTGAGCAGGGATGCATGGTGTCATTTTTCCTGTTTCCAGGATGACTGCTGAGTGTTCCCCCAGCTGGACCAACAGGATATGATGTATCCAGCCCTTCCAGGAATTGAATCCCATCCACTGAAACACTCCTTACTCTTTGCCCCATATGTAAGGTGTCCTCAAGTCAGGGCTGTTTCCTTTAACTATATATCTGTTTAGTAAACCAAGGCAATTAGGGCCTTCGTACAAAGGACTGCATTTATTGCCAAGAAGAATTACTCACAAAGACAGAAAATGTAATTTGGCTTTTTATTTTTTATTTTTTTTAACCAGATTGCTCTGCCACAAACATCAACAGCAAGAAATGGATCTGAATTTCTCCTTACTGTGTAATTTTTTCCACTCTTATAAAATAATCATCTAACACACCATTTCAAATACAACAGAATTTGGTTACACCACACTGCCAGAGAAATTATGGGAGGCTAGAATGCTAACTAGATACAATACAATTAAGGGGGGAAACTTTTTTTAGCAAATGTCATCTCTTTCAAGTAACTACACATTTATTGGTCTGGCTGCTTTTTCTGAACTTAATCAAACCAACAAGGCACCATATAAGCTTGCACAGCTGTATTGCCTTTCTGCAGTTTCAAATATTTTTATAATCTTGGGTGGAGCGTGGGATACCAGGTGCTTCAGTAATTAACTCTGGAAACAGCTGAATTTTTTAAAAAGTATGTTATACTCCCAAAGTGGAAATAAACATCTCTGCATTCCCATGACTAAAGAATCCTCTTTTATTCTTTACCAAATAGCAATCAGAATACAGACTATTAAAATAAAACAAAACACTCTGCAGGATAGGGCAGGGATTTTTAATGTTTTTAGGAAACAAATAAGCTAACATTTCTTCCTTTCTTTTCCCCATGTGAATAAAAAGAATGCTGAATTTAAAAGTTTTATCATAGATCAGAGCTCCTCCCTTGATGTTAAAAAGTGACATGGGCATTTTAAAGCATGTAAATATGCTTTCATTTTTAATTATATAACTCTTCAATGTGCTCAATATTTGGGAAAGGAGAGAAAGAGAAACAAATGAAAGATGGGGAAATGTTAAATGATTTTCAAGCTATTTAAAACTAAATGTTAATCACATATACCCAGACAGTTTCCAATATCAAATAATACATTGCTAAAGCACCTCTAGAATTTGCTTTCCATTCATTATTTTCCTCAGAGGCCTCACATTTAATATGATTATCCAAAAACTAATGAAAAATAATTTCTAGATACCAAATAGCCTTTTGCACAGTGTGTGGTAGGTGGGATTGTTGTGTTGATGGAAGAGCAGATTAAAACTTTGGTAGCTACAACAAATCAAAGAATTTGAAAGCTCTGCAAGTGTTGGGAGTTAGCCATCTGTTTGATACAGCTTTGTTTCCCCTCTCAATAAAGTCTGTGACCACGTTGCCAGTGACTTCCACAGGGCACCATGTAGACCTCACATCCATGAATGGTCTCTCCTGATTAACAACTCAAATATGCCCAAAATTCAGGTGCTGAAGGCTGTTCCCACAGCATCAAGCACACAAAGCTGTTGAAAGAGCAACAAAGTCATCCATAATTTCTTTTGATATTATTCTTACCACCTATCTTTGACATTTTCTGACTCAATGCCAAGCAAGATCTTTCATTATAAGCACACACACCTCAGCCAAGTTACTATTTTAGTCTGAAGCAGGTTGCAGGTGAAGAAAGAGGTATTTTCTTCCCATGTGGTAGCAGTCAAACAAACCATCCCTGCTTTTCTGGTCAGCAGCCATTGCTGACTCCATGGCTTCACCCTCACACACACACTGCAGAAAGCCAGATCATCAGTGCAAATTATGTCTCTGCAGCCCCAGACCAGACCAGGAGACGGTTTACAGCCTCAGAGAAGCTGCCAGTCATTGATGATTCCAAAGCTGTGCAGTTGCCATCAGCTCTCCACCTTGCTCTACCTCCAGATACCCACAGCAAAATTAGTACTTATGTGCTGCCAAAACCAGAGCCTGACAGACTGCTCCAATCAAAGCTGAGCTGTGGAAACTGCTGAGGGAGGCAACATATTACATGCTTTGGTGCCAAAATTCAAGAGCCTAATATGTAAGACTGGGAATGTAGTCTCCATTTTCTGCCACCTCACAGAATTAGACATCTCAGAAGGGTAACCCCAAAAATTTATGTGCCTCTGCCTGGAAAGAGTAACTCCCTGAAGGCTGTATGTGTGCCTTGCTTTCAACTGTCTTCTGCATAATCCTACAGTGCATTTGGATGTACAGCACAGACGCACTGATGCAACATCGTGCATCACTAATGCCACAGCATGGATATCTGACTTTACCACTTACACTGCACCTTGCTTCTGTCTCCCTCAGCATCTGCAGAAGATTACACCTCCTGCAAGAAAGAAGTTGTGCAGTAATGGCTATTTGTATTAGCAGCTAAATAAACAAAAAGCTGCGACACTTTGCTTTGGCTCACATCAGGTTTTCATCCATGTGTTCCCTTGACACAGAGAAGGTCAGCTTCTGTCACTGAGAAATAAACTATACCACATCTTCAGCTTCAGGTTGTGGCCTAAGAGTAACCACTGTAATTGTTTTGTCTTTTTTGTAAGGCAAACTTAATGTAAAAAAGCCACATCCATCCCAATGCCTCCTATTCTTTGGTTCTGCCATTCTAGACATATGGCTGGCACATCTTTCTATGCCAGTGTTGGGAAGTGTGTCCAAAGACTGCCTTACATACAGAAAACTTGAAACAACTGAATTTTTCACAGTTTATACTTACTTTTATGTATATATATACACAAACTATTGAGTTTTCTTCAGTTGTTTACTTTTTATATTTATATGTCATTGGTTTTTAATTTGAAACTCAAAAATGTTTGTTTCCTGTCTGTTTTCATTGTGGTCACATCAAACCATGGGGGACTACTGCCCCAGTTATTGCCACAAGATATATATTATAGAACAAAGGACTATTGAATTTTCATCTGTCTATGCATTTAGCTTCCACCTTCACTAGTACTAACTTCCACTACTACTTCTCTTTTGCCAGGTCTTATGGACCACTGACAGCTGCAGAACAGTAATGCTTTGCTCTACCCACAGGAAAGCAAGATTTAGAGAGGAAAAACATCACTTTCAAACATGACAAGGAAGCTTATGTCAGCTCTAACCCAGAGGTAAAACAGCTGACAGAAGAAGGAGAGTTTACTTTAGAAATCCACTTGTATCTTTTCTGGATCTGTTCACTCCTGGTTCTTTGCTAAGACAGATGGACAGCTGGCACTGGTATTTGACCCTTCCCTCAATAGTTACAAAAATCCTTCTTGATTATAAATGTCATAGGATACAGCTATCCCTTTTGTATTTTCCAACCTGAGACACCTTTCCCCATACAAAGCACAATGTAGTTGTATATGGGAACTGCTAGCTATGAGCAATTTGGTGTGACTGAAGAGCAGCTGATTTTCATGAGCCTGATAAACACTCCAGTTAACTCCCACACAATACGATCCGTACAGGTCACAGTAGTTATCAGCAGTCCTTCTCATTTATAGAAATAGTATTTGCACTGGCCTATCCATAATGCAATGGATAGGATATGAAATTAAATTCTTGGAAGCACCAACTCAGCTGTTCTCAAAACTCAATCTCTTGTGTTATAACTTAAGAAGAAAAAATACAATATCTGTTTTTAATAAGCAGCTGCCTCACTAAGTGAAAGGTGTTATCTCCAACATGGGACATGCTCATGCATAAGCTACACTGAAACAATATTTTAGGACTGCAAAGTTAAATCTTTCACCTGAATTTGGCACATTTCTGCATATCTGTTAGGACACCACTTCTAATTACAGAAGTGAATAACAAGCTTGTCCAGTACACTAGGGGATGGTGCTCACTTAATGAGCATCCCACTGCTAATTTGTTTTCTCCTCATTATTCACTATCTGGGCCTCAGTTTCATGTACAGCATGCTGTTCAGCTGTTCATTCTCCCAACGGGTTTTTCCACAGGCTTGGCACAGCATCTCACAGATTCATAATCAGTGTCCTTACATGTTGTGGGAACGTGGATGTATTTGACAAAGAGGAAGACGAAACAGATAGCCACAGGAAAAACATTTGCTTATTTTGCAACTCTTGTGATTGGAAGGTAGTTGCATAAGTAAATTATTAACAAAGAAATTCCCCAAGAATCATGAGGCATCAAATGTCACTGACTAGTTGCAGCAGTCCTTTGGCACAGGTCACTGTGGAAGCAAAATTTAAGACAAGTTCAAAATGTGACCACTAAAATTCAAGGAAGTAAAATCCATTGAGGATCTTTTCATAGAAAGACAACAACACTGGCTCTCAAGATTGCTGGACACCAATTTTTAGACACTGGGAAAATATCACAGAAGTATTACTATGTGACAGCCTTGTTCTTATATGCTTTCCAGCATGCCTGCTCTTGGCTGCTTTGAGAGACAGGATGCAGAGGCAGATGGATTATTGGTCTTGGTCTGGTACAGCCATTCCTATCTTTCCTCTTAAATAAAATCTGGTTTAACAACAGTTCTGAGTGGGGCTTAACACTCAGAGTGGCTTCATAAAGTAGTATCAACCATTAGGGGGTTTTTAGTATACCCAGTAGCAATATGTTTGGCAGAAGATGGATCATGTATTTTAAAATGCCACTGGAATTCAAAGAGGCAGCCACATACTTCTGTTTATTGAGGTCTTGACCTAAATGATGTAGGTGACTAATAGACTTTGACTTTCAAAGTTACTCAGTTTCCTCAGTGACACCTCTGCTTTTTAAAACATTAGCCTCTGGCTTCCTATAAAATCCCATTAAAATGCAGTAGCTTTCAATCACAACTGGAAAGTGAAACCAAAAAAAAAGGTATACATGAAAACATCAGCAACTCACCATACTACCCAATACACCTTTTCAGAACTCCTAAGAATATAAAATTAATGGATCTAACATATGTAGCTTGTTTTAAGTAGGTCATCCTTACATCAGATTTTTCCTACCAGAAGTTACTAATTTTTTAAATTGATATTATTTTTTATTTGTTTATATGCAGCAAAGACTTCACATTTAGTTATCAGCATGAATCACACAACAAACTGAGACTCCATCACCATGATCTGTTGCCATTCTCTCTGAATGTCAGTGTGTTACCTTGTGTTGATGGAGAGATGATTTTGATGCTAATTTTCTTAGTCCACTTCAAAGCATACATATTTAGGAAAAGGACCTCTGCATTTCTTTGTCATACATTCGTAGAGCTTTTGAAAAATGTTATGGTTTGAAAACAAACCAGTGAGAGATTCCAAGTCAGCAATACAATTTAATGAGAAAAAAAAAAATAAATAAAAACAATAATACAAAGGAAAACCACAAACAGAGTCAGAATACAACCTGATACTCTGTAGTTAGGGTGGTGGTAGCAGTCCAGATGAAGCAGCGGTCTCGCAGAAAAAGATCTAGTAGCTCTTGTCCTCTGGAAATCCAGTGGGTAAGGCCCCCTGTGCTGTACTGAACCCCAGTTTATATCCAGGTGGGAGCACTTGGCTCCTCCCCCTGGGTGGAGCATCTCACAACGGGTTGATATCAGTCTATGAGTCATGCAGTGGGTCCTTGATGGTCCATTAAACAGAAATAGCTCCTGGGGGGAGTTCTGTATAAGGCATGGGGCGAGGCATGGATGGGCCCATTAAGAGGGAGGACTCCTCCTGCTGGGTGGGAAAGGTGTTAACATCTCCCCTGACCTTGAACTTCTTTCCTTATCTGTTATAGCCTGGGGTGTGAGGTCTGTCCTGGGCAGCTGCTACCCATGATTTTCTTAACAGCCCATGAGCACTGACATAGAGAGTATAGAATATACAGTTTTGGTTCTACCCACATAAGGATAAACTGGTCCCAGCCCCTGTAACCATGACAAAAAACAAGAACAGAAAGATTTTCCACAAATAGCTCTCTACTCTCTGCAGATGTATCATGAAGTACCATGCAATAAAAGTTTGACTTGAAGTGACTTTCAGTGATTTTCTAGTGATTCAATGCTGTTTCTGTCATTGCGCAGAAATATCACTGAGAAAAGCATGTTGATGGAAAAATTTGCTGCTTTGAAGGAAAGTTAGTCAGAAAAGGTTTAAAAGATTCAGAATGGAATTTTGTGAGAAGTACCCATCCCAGAATAGCACTCTCCTGGGAATGAGGAAAGGACAGTAAAGAGACAGCAAAGACAGCAGGGAGTAAGAACAGGGTTCCATATCCTGCATATGACCTTGATTGTGATACTGTCTGTGAAGTCTTCTCTCCTTACAGCAGCTCCATACTGAAGAAATCATCAATTAAGCATGAGGCTGAGGAGGCAGACAGACTTTACAGCTTGCTGGTTCCAACATGGAGAAACCATATGAATGATATTTATTCATTTAGGCATCGTAAGGTGTATTCCCTGACCAGCAACTTGTTGTTTGCTTGGGTTAATCTGAGTAAGGAGGAGAGGTTTTGGTGAAAAGGGTTTTGGAAAGAGTTGATTTCTTTTAACTTTCAAAAGTCTCTGAAATGTTTCTGTTTTCATTTTCCTCTGAATGACAAAAAAAATCAGAAGCTGCAAGAAATCGTGTAAGACGAGAGAAGCACCCCCATTTCCACCAGCTTCTCTTCTGCCATATTTCCCCCTCCTTCCTGGGATCTAGTAGGAGATGGCAGCTCCATGCAGGTTTACACACACAGAAACCTTTTTTTCTTGCCTAGAGTTCGATGCATGGATACACACACACTTTTCAAGTCAGATTTTGAAATAAATTATAACCCAGACTATCTTTCACGTATTTTCTACAGGAAAGGATTGACTGAGGTGTGTCTATCTCCACCAGGAGGAAGAGTCTCACCTTCTCCCATTATAGCCAGCAAATGTTTTATGTGGGCAGTTTTGGGAGAAAGGCAAGAAACCACATCTCCTCAGCTGGACACACAACTCCCCAAGGACTCATCAGTGTCAGTAAAATGAACAGGGCGTAGACCCAGCATCAGAATCACAGTTTTTCATTCTTTTAAATTATTCTGATTGTTTCTGGTCCAATTTGGGCTCACTTGACAGAGTTTTGGAGGATAGCACAAGGTAAGGGCTGTTTTCAATAAGTAGTTTTTATATAGTCTCCTTATTTGAAGAGAAAAGACAAGTCTATGAATGCAAGCTCTTTATTGTGCTACTTTGCTTTAGGGACAGGACTAAGCCCAGGACTGTTCTTTGTTTTCTAGATATAGCCCATTACCCACATTATTTGGGGCGCTCATCTGCTGACCATTTGCCTGATACAGAACGATATTCTCATTAACAGACAGGCCAGCAGCCAAACTCCTCCCTCCACTCCCACATCACACACCAGAGATCCAAAGTGCCAGACAACCAGAGGGAGGAACAAGTCAACGCACTCACCCACCACAGCAGACATAAAGAAGGGAGCAAGCCATCCAAGGAGCCAAGCTGTGCAAGACAGTGACAGTCAGGCCATGAGCCCAGTTATATAGTAGGAACTCAGAGACAGCTTCATGTTCTGGCTCTGCTGTCCTGGAAACTCCACTTGCCATGAAGTTAGGGCAATAATCAGAATAACCAGAATATAACCAATAACCAGAATCCCCACACAGCACATGCATTGTACAGACCTCCCAACCCCACTGCAAGCAGTGAGTTCCTAGAGAGGTGTTTTCTTGCCCCACCTCCAAGTTAATGTGAAGGGCAGGGTCACCTGATGGTGATCTCCTCATCAGTTCCCTCCCAAGGCTGGCTAGACCCTGGGTGAAAACCAATCAGGAGGTCTTTCTTGCCTGGTTGTGAACATCATCCATATGCCAACCCGCACTGAGGGCTGGGGGTTTAAACCCCTACACTTCAGGTACTGGGAACAGCTGACCTACAAAATGCTGAAATCTCTGCACCATCTGATAGTTAAGGCATTCTCTTGCAAAGTGAGTCCCCTCAGGCACAGGAAGGGTTTAAGCTTGGATCTGCAGTGAAGATAAATTCCCTGATGAAGCACATATACAGCCTGTGGCTTAATTTCAAACCTTCTGCAGTCACAACAGTTCCATTGGATTGTGCCATGTTGAGCATGAATGCAAGGGGGTTTGACAAGTCTCCCTCACACAGGGTAGTACAGGGTTAGGGCACCCAGAGCTGGTGTAAAGACAAGTCTATGTAAGGGCAATATAAATGTGTTAGTGCCTCACTTCTGCTGTCTACAACAGTGAATCTTTATTGGTGCTGGAACCCACTGCTGTTACATTATGACTGGACACTGTCAGGCAATCATTTAATTTTCTGCCTACACTAGAGACCAAAGAGGTATGCTAAAATGGAATATATTACAGCTCTACTTATGAGCCCTATAGTCCTTCTTCCTCAGTTTGTCCTGACATTTGAATCTCATCTGAATATTCCAATACTTCTGAAACATGACATTCATAAACTCTGAAGAGACAAACCGTGGGCATAATTCCCTCAGCTACTATGCTCTGACATGCATGTTGGGGAAGAGCTTTCTTTGTGTTGGTACAATAAAACACTTCAGAATTTCCATCAGCACAGCAGGCTTGTCTAACTGAAGAGATAATGTCAATGGAATAGCTTCCTCCTGTAAAATATTGTAAACGGAACTGTGTAGAGAAAATTGTCATTCTGACACTTTTTTAGTGAGAGCATTTTATGCCAGTAAGTCCACCACTGGTGCATTAAAATATCAGCATAAAGAAACAAAAAGTAGATGATCTCAATTTGCTTTACAAATTGCCAATTTAGTGAAATACTGAATCTCTTAAAAAATAATTAAATTGTTTGTGTCAGTGGTATCCTTATCTCAAATAATTTCATCTGGAGCAATAACAAAATTCAGCAGAAGCTTTGATCCTGCAGAACTTAAATATGTGCTTATCTTACTTCTTAATTATCAATAGTATTATTGATATCAGTAGTAATCAAGCTGAGCCCTGGCAAAAGTTTTTGCAGGACTGAGAATAAAGTACAATTTAAAGTAGCTCACAGTATCAGTCTGACTCACAAAAAGAAGTTGTCATCTGTTTTTATTAAGCTTTGGCAAATTACCTCCTTTTCATTTTTAGAAGTTATTTTGACAAGCTGGCAAACTTCTCCTGAATTTCTGAGTTATGTCAAGTTTGTATATGCAGTAATGCTGTCACTTTTTTTAATTTTGTCTTCCTGAAAGTCTCTGTAATCCTATTTTTACATGTTGCCCACTGCATTTTAAAAATAAACCAAGCTGGTTCTGCACCACAGAGGCATAGATCTAAGCATCTGAGAAAGCTTGGTCTTGGTAATTATGTAAAAACACATTTATTTTATTGTTCACTAATGGTCCTTTTGCCATCTGTTTTCCCATTCATACATTTCTCTTTCTTTGACAAGCATCTCAGTTGCAGGTTCTCTGGGGTGAGCAGCTACAGACACTGGCTTCATAGGAAAAACACTGTTCAGTTATATACGAGCTTAAATTTAAAGATTATCTCTATAGCTTTGTCCTCTTTCTTAGTGTTGTAATCCATCAGTGACAGAGACTTCTGCTTATTGCAAAATATATGCAAGTAATGCAGCAGATGAAATATCAGACACCATTCATTGTCTCTGAGTGGGTGGTTTTCTGAATGAAAAGGGTTTTGCTATTCAGAAGAAAGGAAGACTAGCTGTTGCCCAGCTGCCTCTGTCCAAGAGGAACAGTGGAAGGAAACATTTACTTAAGTGTCTGTAACACTTTCTGGTTGTTCTACACCTGTCACAGTCACTGCCCTCCTGGGTCTGTTTTTACAGTCTTTTTACTATTTTAATTTCCTAATATAAAAGCCAGGTCCTGAATTTGATTGTTGCAAGGACCTTCCCCACACTGTTTTCTGTATGTGTGTGTTCAGGTGCATACTTTCATCACAATACTGTAAAATCACATAATTACAGAATAATTAGGCATTGAAGGGATGTCTGGAAGCCTTCTGGCCAAACCTCTGACCAGCACTGGATTACCTACAAAGTTAGATCAGCCAACTAAGGGCCATACCCTGTTTGTAATAACCCCAACAATGGAGATTCCACAACCTATCCTGGCAACACCTCCCAATTCTCAAACATCCTCCTGTTGATAAAACATTTTTCTTACCTATAATGGAATTTCCCTTGCTGCCATCAGTGCCCACTGCCTCTCATTCCTAGCACTGTGCACCTATGGAGATCTTCATAGCCTCATTTTGACAGCTGAAGACAATAGCTTGCTTTCCCTGCTCCCTCGATCTCTCCTCCCACGCCACATACTCTTCCTAAACATCTTCTTTGCCAAGACTCACTCCAGTTTGACAGTATCTTTCTTGTACTGGAAGCCCAAAACTGGACACAGTATTCCACATGCAGTCACACAAATGTCAAATAGTGGAGAAGAGGTAGTAGTCATTCCACTCAATCTACAGCCTGTGGTAACGTAGCCCAAAATGCAGACAGCCTTCATTGCTGCAAAGTCTGACTCGCACCCTGTTTCTTGTCTACTAGGTCCCTAAAGTCTTTCTCCACAAAGCTACTTTCCAGCCAGTAAGCTGCTGTCCCACCTTATTGGGGCTCCATGAAAAGTTCAGCATGGCTTGATGTCACTGCAGGACTGAGTGACAGACCTGGGGAGTAGGGTCAAGGTGAAGGATGTGTTCCCCTGTACCCTAAGCAATACCACAAGAGAACCCAGGAAAAATGTCTCCTCTTGTAGAAGATCACAGTGCTTTACAGAGATTTCCTAGCACTGAGCTAGGAGGTCCTCAGGTCCATGCAGAAGTGATCTGCTTCCCAGGATCCAGAGCGCTTGGGGGTGTGAACTGACCAAATTCATATAAAGAAGCTGACTCTTTTCAGTAATGATCTATCCAACACTTTTTAGGTAGTGAGCATGTCAATAGACTATTCTGTAGCAGATGCCTGCGTGTATGACTGCATCTTTGTGTGCACACTAATATTTGTAATGCAAAACAGTTTTAGGAGAACAATTTCAAACAGAATATAGCATAAGCTATTATCAATATACTATTAGCAAGATGAGCATATTTAATTGTGATACCTTGGAAAACAGAAAAAAAAGGTCATTACCTTGTGGAGGACTTACAAATTACTCTGGTACCACCTTTTTGTACTCAGCCCAAATTGCCGCATGCCTACACGTGCAAGCTAGGGAGTAATCAGAAAAACCACCACACTGTAAAGTTCCATTTCCAACGTGCAGTGCTGCTGGACTTGCTGCTAGTATGTGCACTGGCCATGATAAACACAAGAAGGAAGTAAGACTGAGAAAGATTTTACTGGATTATAAATTCTGCCAAGGAAGGATTCTACTACCTCCAAGGTAAGATTATACAGGTTTCTAAGCCTGGGACACAGTTTCAGTCTGCTTATACTTGCAGTAATCAAAGAAATGCTGTTTCACTAAAAGGGACGGAAGACACAAATAACTCATCTAAAGCCACACACAGGACCAGAAAGGACGAAGAGTTGAATCAGTGCAAACCTGTGAACTTAACCACTGCACCATCTCTCCTCACAGATGTTTATGCTTCCCTTTCACCAAGTTTCCTCTTCTGTGTTTCATGATTTGTTTTGTCCTCAGGAGAAACAGTTGCATATGCTGTTGGAAAGGTCAAGAGGAAGAGGTTTTTTCTTACCTTTTTTCTCATTGACTTTCTTTGACTTTTTGTCCAGAAATAGTAAAACTGAAGATAACCTGCAGCTTGTAACGCTCATAGCTAAATGCAGATGCTATTTCCATTTCTCTTGCCACATCTCAAATCAATCTCTTTTTATAGCTCCTGACTTCTGTGCAGCTTGAATTACCAGCACTAACCAAACACTGAAAATTTTTGAAAAGCACACATGAGATGCTTCACAATATTAATTTTACTACAACTTTGATATTGTCTGGTCCATTGAGCGCTCACTTTCCTCAACAGAATTCTAATACAGTAAATTACATTCAAGAAAAGAATCCGTTTGGTTCCACAGGTGTACATACACCCCTTGGTGTCAGGGGTCAGTGTCTAACAGCTGGGGTGGGTTTGCATGCAGCCAGGGCACAGGCTGCCACACAGCCAGCACTGAGCCATCAGTGATGTGGGTGAAGTCCTCTCAGGCTGTCTGCTGAGGCAGTAGGGTCAGCTTGTCTGCACACATTGAGCAATAGCATAGGTGAGATATTTTGGAGCTCATTCACAGAGGTATGTTTGTCACAGGGCACATAGCTTAGTATTTCAGACTGAACAGCTATGCTATGAGCTGCACAGTTGCATGAACCAAGCAGCAGCACCCTTGGTCAGGCCATCACCATGGCTGTTGCACTAGTGAATGGCCTTCACAGCATAAATACTTCACATGGCTATAGGCACCTCAGGGATCTCACAACTACTACTTGCAAGAACTGTTGTGAGGCCGGTACAATCCATTCATATTATATATATAATATGATATATCATGATTGTGGTTTCTCTTGTGTTTTGACTAAGTGGCAGCTTTCAGTTCTATGGGAAGAATTTGGCCTTTGACTAGGAGCACATCACATCCACAAAAGGAATGTACCCTTTGCCTGTTTGGATCTGACCTCTGCCCACCCCCTTCATGGGTCTTCCCCAGGCCCCACAGTTGCAGTCAGCCCTTCCTCACAGAGCAGAAAGACGTCTCTGTGCTGAAGTCTCCCTTCTGTCCAAAGCTAATAGAGTCTTTGTGCACGTCTGGGATCTGAATTTCTACCAACTGATTAGAAGCTCTCTTCCAAAATAATGTCCTGGTTTGGCTAGGACAGGATTCATTTTCACCAGAAGCTGGGAGGGAGGTACAGCCAGAATAGACAACCCAACCAGCCAATAAGTCATTAGATACCATTCCTGTGACAGAAGGGACCCTGGGGGTCAGCCAGTCCTGGGTGACATCCCCCTCACCATTCAGAGATAATGTGGCCTGTCTTTGTATCACTTTATTGCTTCTTCTGTATTGTTGTATTAAATTTTCTTTATCTCAGCCCACAGGTTTGTGTTTTTCTCCCTTTTCTCCTTCCCTTTCAGTGAGTCAGGGCTGCGAGCCAGCAGCCACATGGTGCCCAGCTCCTGACTGGGTCTAAACTGCAATACACAGGAAAGAGAAGTGAAGAGCCAACTCAAAGTCTGGTAGCCTTGAAAAAGAGAAACAAATTTAGTATGAGAATACCCTGTCATTACCTTTGGGTGAACAAGGGACAGTGCAGATGCTCAGAGTTCATCCACATCCATTTCTTTAATTGGGAGAGATTAGGAAAAGACAAGCTGAAGATACTGAAGGGAGAGCAGTTCTGTATAGAATTCATTTGTGCCAGCAGAGGTTTTTTTCCAAAGGCACTGCTGTGCTTCTTTTGCCTCCAAATAAGTGTTTTCTTGTTTTATACAGCCCATTTTTTTTTGTTTTAGAAAGACTCGGTACACAATATCAGGGAAACTTGCCTGTTAAAAATTATCAGAAGCCTTGGGGCCTCTCCTGCTGACCACTTGCCCAATACAGAATTATATTATCACAAACAGGAAAACCAGCAGCCAAACTCTTCCCTCCACTCCCACATCACACACCAGAGATCCAAAGTGACAGACAGCCAGAGGGAGGAACAAGTCAATTCACTCACTGCAAAGGATGTGAAGAAGGGAGAAAACTGGCTCAGGAACCATGCCATGGGAGATAGAATCAGCCAGACAATGAGTCCAATTATGTAGTACTTTCCCAGACTGAGACTCATGATCTTGCCCCACTGCCCTGGAAACTCCACTTGCCACGAAGAGTCAGGGTGCCCTTTCAAGAACCAAAATCCACAACATACCCACCATATAATCAATCCTCCAAACCATACCGCAAACAGCCAATTCTTACAGAGATGGCTTCTTGCCCCACCTCCAAGCTAATGTGGAAGGCAGGGGCACATGGTGGTGATCTCATCAGTTCCCTCCCAAGGCTGGCCAGACCCTGGGTGAAAACCAATCAGGAGGGCCTTTCTTGCCTGGTTGTGGACATCATCCATATGCCAACCCTCATTCAGGGCTGGGGGTTTAAACCCCAGCACTTTCAGGGGCATTTGCAGTAAAGTCTACAATGGATGTGGGTTTTAATTTTAAGAGTACACACAAGATATCTAAGCAGATTTCCTGATGCTGCCAGCACTTTCTACTGTCAGTTAGATGAAGCAATGAGATCTACATTGCACAAGGAAATAAACTAGCAAGCATGTGTTATCTTTGTATGTGTGTGAGCTTCTTTCCTTCCCTGCCTGTCCTATCTCTGGCATGAAATAAAGTATTTTAGCAAACATTTAGTCCAAGACGTCTGCGGTCAGTGTATTCAAGTCCAAAGCAAACAAAAGAATATTTGTAACTTTTAGTAAGATATATAAACCAACATATTAGAGAACACCCTATAAATTTATGCTGGTTTTCCTCTCCCTCACAACACAAGGTAAATAATCAAGGAAATACTTGTCAGCACATTCCTTATTTTGCTCTTCTTACTATAGATCATTTGAAACGGGGATCTTGTAAGGGATATTAAGAGAGTTTTGCCAAGCAGAGACAAGGAAGAGCCAAAATATATTCAGCATCTAAAAGC
Organism: Merops nubicus; assembly: GCF_000691845.1. Taxonomy (NCBI): domain Eukaryota; kingdom Metazoa; phylum Chordata; class Aves; order Coraciiformes; family Meropidae; genus Merops; species Merops nubicus. The sequence continues at coordinate 36,398 of NW_008608428.1, forward strand.
CAGTCTGCAATTGCATCATCTTGGAGTGCAAAAATATTCACACTACCTACAATACAATTACTTCCAGATTATTTTAGCATGCTGATAGTCTCTGTGAATGGGTTAATACCTTTCCCTTCACATCTCCACTCAACAGCAGGAAATTAATTCAGAAATACGTAGAAAGGGTTGCTTGGAAGGAGTAATCTCTGTATTTCCCATGTTTAGGAAGTGTGATAAAATCACTTCTGCCTCAGAGGTGTGGGAAAGATGTTTCTGGCCAGTTACTGCCACTCGTTACTGGTATAAAGGACTGCACCTCCACTGACTGCAGTGAAGCCCATCATCCCATATCCCAGTGTCCCATGTAGTACCACATGTATATTCCATGATGGCATTTGTGGAGGAGACCTCCACTAAAAAAATTACAGATCTACTTTCTCTGAATTCATCAGGGACCAGAGAAGAGTAGCAGAGCAAGTCCTAACAACGAAGCCATCACTGCACTTGAAAATGTGTCCAAATTCCAAATCATGACGTGATCCCTCTTAAAAACTTTAGAGAATGTTTCAAAGGTCATCATATGGGGATAATTTGTGCCTTGAAAGACCTATTGTGCTTCCAGATATGTGAAGTCTCTTTCTAGTCCAAATTAAACCCATAGCATTTTTATGTGTTGACTTTCCTCTTCTTCCTCCTCCTCCTTCTCCCGCCTCCCTTTTCTGTGGGAATTAAATGGCAATACTGTTGAAAGGAAGTGAACACTTTCTGGTGGAGAGGGGAAAGAGATGTAATCCCAGATCTCCATGATTCTGTAGATGGAGCCTACTGCACAAGAAAAACAGCTGCCAAACACTAAGCCTTTTAAAGCTGCAGTGTTGTCTATTGGCACAGTCCCTGGAGTGGATTAATACAGTGTGGTGACCAACAATACACTCTCCTAAATACAGCCAGTGTTAAACACCATGTCTCTCTTATCTTTCTGCTTTTGGGTTTTTTTTTCTAGTAGAATCACATGTAGGCTGGGGCTTAGCTGTGCTCTGGCTTTCAGTCTTGAATGTCAAATATCTCATAGCTCTGAATCTTCCCCTTTTATTTGAGGTTATAGCTTTGACCTTTGAGAGCTTTTCCCAGATTAAGTGTTGAGAAATATTGCTTGCATTCAAATTGACATAGTTATGCTGAAAAGGTTGCTCCCTTTCTGCACAAACAACCAACACTATGTCAGGATGATAGCCTGACCTTGACAATATCCCATCTGAGCAAGGGATCAGCCATGATATCTGTGCTGTTTTCTTGTAATCCCACTACACATCTTTGAATCTTTCCACAATTTTTATGAACAAATAAATGTAAGAATACAGGAATGTAACTTCTGGGCTTTCTCACCTGTATTTTATTGTATCCCAGCAAATCACCTGGTAAAGTCTCTCACTGAAACAGACAATTGATTTAGCAGGTAAACAGTAACATTAGATGTTGCAAGCTGTCACAACTTCAGATATCCCACTACAGTATGTTGTATCAAGGCATTACAATGGAAAATCAAGATTTGTTACATTAAATTTATCAAGATTATTTAAGATTAATTAAATGCTTACTGAGATATTCCTTTTCCCCTAAACATCTGTTGTTTTCTCAAACATTATATTGTAATGATAAATATACATATGAACAGTTTAACAGTTTCTGATTTGATTCTAAAGGTTTAACCCTTCTTTTTTGTTTTAAATCCACATTGCATTTCCACATCTGTGAGCTCCTTTCTATACGAATATATCTACATATTCTAATATGTGGGCATTGTAGATGCAGAAAGAGTAAATTCTGATTTTCTGTTTTCTATCATAAAAGATTTTCAGTCAAATACTTGTTCAAGTAAATAAAAAACTGTTGTGGATTCCGGAGAGGTCAAGACTTCACTTTATCTGCTCATTTGGCAGAACTATGAAATGACGCAAATGACCTGCTTACCAAATTGCATCTTGATATATGCTGAAATATTCTACTTGCATCTCGTTACTGGCATGAGGATAATTCTTAGATCCATTAAGTCAGTTTAGTTATTTGTTTTGCATTTTATTTCATCAAGGTGTGTCCTGATGAGTCACAACAAACTCTGTGTTTGGAAAATAAAAAAGCAGGTTATCCTAGTAAGCAAGTTGACGAATCTTGATTTATGTTAGCAAATTCCATTCAGAAGCCAGGGATCAGGCAATATTTAGGATACTCAGCTACTGAAGTACAGCTTTTTCCCTAGAATATTCATTAAACTCATGTTAGCACTGATGCTTGCTGATCTCCTGCCAATAAAGGTCAGGAAGTCAAACTGACTGAAAGCAATTTTATTTGCTTTGTAAGGTTAGTTTTATTCCTCTTCAGCTCCCTGAACCTGATCACCAGAGGATCAGAAAAATGCCAGTGCTTGCACATGGACTTAAATCACATAAATTGTCAGGGAGTCAGAAAGTAAGACTTAAAGGCAGCTAGGTAGAAGAGTGAGAACAGCACAGTCAGAGTCTGACTCAATTCACATTTGATGACTGCATTCAATGTTTCATTCATTGTTTTGGACAGCACTATTGGAGTAAACCAGCATGAAATTGTCAATAAGTCTGCATAAATATGTAGTAGGTTTGTCCAGAAATCACTAATGCAAAGACCTGCCAAACCATTTTTCCATGCTTGTTAATAGTTTGGGGGACTTTTACTATCCCATATAATTCTGTCAGTTATGTACAGTTCTATACATCATTCTTTCATAGGTTCTAAAGAAGCCTGTGGAAAGTTTAATTTTTTCTTTCATGACACCAATTTCTATTCCTGATGGCACCATTAAAACTGCATGGCAAATTTGCAATGAAAACTTGAAATTTTGTTGGTTTGAGTTTGCCTGGGTTTTTTTTCTGCTGCCTAGAGCAATAACTTCAGGCTCTCACAACCAAACACAGGAGAGACTAAATTCCCCACCAAACAACAGGTGGCCAACAAGAAAGGTTCCAGAGCTGAGTTTCCAGTGCTAATCCACAAATCCAAAACCTGTGAAATCTAGCCTAAAACATCTAGCCTAAAAATCCAGCCTAAAAAATTGTACAGCTTATAACAGATAATTACTGTGCCAACTCCATGAACTTAAAATCTTAAAATATTTAAACCTTCTGAGTTTGCTGGATTAAAGAAAGAGAGCTAAGGGAGCATCTTAGCACAGAATAACATAATCAGATCAAAGCAGTTACATGCAGATATATGAAGAGGTGAGAGGGCAGGTACCACTGGCTCCCTAAGAAGGCTAAGGAATCAGAAATGAAAGGGTGTTTTGTATGATGAACCATGCTAAAATCATCTGTCTGAGAAAGGAGTCAAGCCCTGTGTGTCAGTCCTGGAATCTGACCAAAAAAAAAAAATTTATTTTTAGATACCTTGTTTTGATCCACAAGGAAAACTGCTGCTCTAAGCCCTGCAAGCACTGAGGACTCACAGTATGAGGCCCACAGCACTTATATTTGTCTTTCTGCAAACTCGATCAAAAAGGGAAATTTCCTTTGTTTAATTTGATGGTCTGTATGAACGCTCAAGCCTTTCATGCAAATCCAATGTTCATCAGGGACAGTTTCCAAAGCAGTCAAGTGTGATGTTGGCTGCTATGGATACAATAAGTGCAGTCACTGCAAGCAGCCATGAATTCTCCTATCACACAAATAAAATTTAAGAGACCGCTGTGTCGTCTGATTCAAGCATTTGCCAACCCTGATAAGGTCTGGAGCTAGGGAAAGAAAAAAAAAAAGAACGTCATGAAAGATTGTAGTCATGAAAGATGTCAGAAAGCAATCTAAGCCTCTACCTGTGTTTGTCAACTAAAGAAAGCAGGAATTAGAAAATAGGAGCTTAAAGACAGCTTTTGTAGATGCAAGCAAGAATGAAATCTAAATAGGAATTGAAGAAAACTTTCTGGCAGCTAGTAGTAATTTCTCAGCTATGTAAACTAGTGATAGTTACTAAAAATGTGGTTGGTTTTCTCAAAAGAAACCACAAAGGGAATGGTGTCAAAGCGTTAGTGGGTTTACTGCTCTCTCCAGCAGGAATTTTTTACCATTAGATTAGTGGTAAGCAAAAATATATAAAGTGCTTTGTATCCTGCAGCTTTGGCAGGAGTTGTCAGAATGATAGTGGCTACACAAGCCTCATTTGGACTTCCCATCGGTTACCACAGTAATAGGTGATGCTATGGAGACACAGTATGTGCTGGTATGATACAGCAAACTCTGAGTCAGGAGGACTGGGATCACCAGTGATGATGCTTTTAAAAATAAATATAGCTCCTGAGAAGTCTGAGTATCCCTCATTGTGTAAAATTAAATGACTGGTTTGTTATTTCCTTGCTTCTGTATGGGTGAGTCAACTGGCCCTGACTGCATCTATGCTGCAGATGGTGGCTGGACTGGATTACTCCATTCACACAGCACAGGGCAACAAGCTCTGTGGGAATAGAAGGGGAGCACTGAAGCTGGAGTCCACATGACATCCAACCACGTTCATCATAGGTTATAAGGCTGTTATACCAGCTGGCCAGCTGGTCAGGTAGCCTGCAGTTACATGGTTGACCTGTTTATTAGGGCTGTTAAACACTTTCGCCTCAGAAACAAAGTCATCACGTTTTTCACCTTATTTATAAAAAGCAGTTTCTTGAAAAGGTATTTTCAACTTAGCCAGAAGAATCATATGAGCCTAATGCAAAGCTTAGGAAATGCTTCCAAGGAAACATTTCCAGAGGTATCTAAACAGTCCACTCTTTCTCCAAATGTCAGGTACGTAGCAGTGAGATCTTCCCAGGAGGCCTGAACTTCCAACACACAATTGTGAAGACATCACAGGGACAGTTTTCCCCCAAAATCACAGCTTGTGCCATGAGCACTACCTCCATCCAGCCCTACTACTATCCATCAGATCTGGCTTTAAAACTCACCGCATCATGTTTGCCATCAGCCTGGTTAAGTTAATAACTTTCCAGTACTTAGAAAAAGCCACCAAGTAAAGCTTCTGATTCTTGTTAAAGGCAGATGGCTTTTCCTGTTTCAGATAAAGTCTGTCTAAGATACCAGAGAAGAAACAGCTGCCTCTGGTCATCCACACAGCATGTGTACCTCAGGGCAGTTGACTCGTAGCACTGATCTGTTTGCAGTTTTACACAATGCCTGTCCACATGCGTACACATTCAGATCCCCGACAGCTTAATAAAAGTGGACAAAGCAACATGGATTTCCTCACAGTTATGAAAGCAAGTGTCTAAAACTGAAGTGACTGGCTTAATCTGGAGCTGCCTAACTGCATAGCTAACGGCTTGGCAATTAGGGAGCTACCAGGATTCATTTGTACATGTGGGTAGGCAACTAAATCAGCCAATTTTCAACGTGCATGCACACTGCTCTGTCTGTTGGCTCCATTGTGGCTGGCTGCTGTCATAGCAAAACACTTTGTGCCAGCTGAGAGATGCTGGTGTCTCTTAAACTCTTTTTCATTCTGCTTTACCTGAAAACACAGCATGGTTGATGTGCCTTATCGTGCTAGGGAAAGCCACTGCAAATAGGGCAAGACACAAACATTTGTAAAGAAACTCTCTGCAGTGCAGGGCTCCTCTCAGAGCAACTGACATCCCAAAGCTGCTGTTCTTTTTTTCTCAGGTCTGGACAGATCTGAGTAGTGATTACACAATTCTTCAGCCATCAAGACTCACTATGGAGCCAGTTAGCAGCTGAAATGGTGTAGCTGTTGCTGTCAGCATTTCCTGGCAGTGGGACAGGGGCCAGCTGCTCAGCCAGCCCTGTTGCTAACAGACAAGCTGGGTTAGCTGGTATTGTCCCTCCTGTCAAAGGGAATTGCTTTGTTATTCTATTGAACCCACCAGTCAGCCAGGGTGAAAGCAAAAAAGAAACTACAAAATATGAAAAAAAAAAATAAATCTGAAAACAGTGTTTACTGTATGTGAAGGTGACTTTCAAACACCCTTCCTGTTAAGACAGGACATAAAAGTTGTGCAAAACTGTGAGAGAATTGATTTTTTTCCCCTTATTACAGGTCTTGGCTTCATACAAATACTTTCAGCTTATTATGCTAATTAAAACTCTTTTTAATTGAAGCTAAATCAGTTGAATTCATTTGTGGTGGAGACAAATGTCAAGGATAAATAAGAAGTATAATAAATACAACAATTTTTTAAAAAAAGTCTAATGAACTGTCTTAGTTCACTGCCTTTCTCATTCAGAGAGCTTCTATTATTCTGATGCCTTTGATTAAGCTCTTTCGGAATAAGTCAGAGAGCTCCAGCTGTCCATCATAATCGATGAGCTCAGCTAATTGCATCATACTAGCCAGTGCCCTTCATCAGATAGTCAAGACTTTCATAGGCATTCATTTAGTGCCTACAGACTTGACATTAACAAATTAAGCTGTCAGGAATACAGGTGGCATAGTGCAATCAAAATTTATTCCTCCTTCTTTCTTCCTGGGCCATTCAGGAGAAGTAATTTCAGCATCCCAAACCAATAAACTAAGACACAGCACTTTCACAGGTCCCTCCACTTAAGCAAATGTAAATGAGTACTAGAGAAACCAAGGATTTGAAAAATTCCCCATTGGCTCATACAGCAATAGGTGCGATGCTAAATTCTAGACTTATAAATGTTCTGAATCTGTCTTGCTGAACTGCTTGTGTTACAGGACAATATTTCTCTTATTCTCTTTATCATAGTACAGAAGTCTTTGACTGTATTTCAGGCTTGCTCTGTAAGCCAACTAAGGCTGTTTTCAAGCAGTGCTGGCACAAAGCAACTTTAAAACTGGTGCAATGCTTAAAAAGGGAATGACTGAGCAGACAGAGCTGGCTGGTGTTGGGATGCCCTGCTATGAGACATGCAGGGTTGGAAAAGATTGTTCTTGCAAGTCTAAACTGCTATCTCTCTGCGACATCTAGCACAAGGGGACATGTCAGGGTAGGTTCAGAGATCAGCGGAGGCTATAAAACCCACCTACCTTGCCAGAAAACAAGCTGCACCAAGTGCTTGGCTGCCCTGGTTAGACTGCCAGTGATCTCTGTACTACTTCAGTAGCTCTGTTAGATTATATTTTTGCCATCAACCGTAGCTCACATACTCCTATTTGGCCACCAGCATGCCTTCCAAGTGCACAGGATAAACTTGAAGGGATCTGAGACAATTCCTTTGTGCTGACCATGGGATCCATGGGAAGCAATTTGGCAGTGAACTGGAATATCTATTTCTTTGTGACTTCGTATTCAAGGCTAAGTTAAGCACTGTTGGATTCAGGAGAGTTGTTAGTCAGTTTTCCAGGGTCTGGGTTGTTGGGTGGGGTTTCTTCTTGAGTTTTGGAAAACTGTTTTATGAGGACTTCTAAAGGCAATGTACAGTTCAGTATGAATTTTTATGCAACTCGTTTTTTCTTTAGCCAGTGTTCCATTATGATGATGAGACAACTGATGAGGAAGGGTGGGGAAGCTTCCCTGGAGGACAAATGGAGAATTTTTAAAAAATAGAGATATGCAAGTTGAATTAGACAAACAAGCTGGGAGAGAAAGGGAAATGTCTGAAGACTGCAGATGGAGAGAATAGCAGTCAGTGTAGGTCAAAGCATCATGTAATGGGAAATGCTGCACTGTGCAGGAATGCATTCACTAAATATGCCAGTTTATCAGGGTGTGAGTACCAAAAACAGGTTGAGGGATTAGAAATAAAGTAATAAGGGTTTCTTTTGCTTCAGTCTTCTTTGTTATTGTGTTTAAAATCCTCCTGACTTGACCAGAAAGAACAGCTAGCTTAAGCCCACCATTTCAGTGAAGAACAAAAGCCAAGATCAAGGAGAGGAATCATTAAGACTAAAAAGGACAGCCTCACAAAGGGACTGTTGTAGCTTTGAGGACTCTCCAATAAAGACATTTTCAGAGGCAGTAAAGACATGAGTGAAATCTTGAAGGATTAACAAATTAAGAAGTATTTTTTCTTGAGATTTTAAGACGATTTGCAAGGAGAAGAGCAAAAGGAAAAAAATATAAGTAAATTTGAGTTTGGGACAGGGTTCTACTTTAAAAGAAAGGTTTATCTGAACTGGATCATTATTCACCTACAACTAGTCTGAATGTGGTTAAAATGTGCAAAAAATTATTTCTTTCTCACTATGTAACCTTTTTCAGAAGTAAATGAATACAACATCAATGGCAGAAAAGAATTCACCATCCACAGCCTGGACTTTCTGCATTATGCTGGAGTGCCCAGTGGTGATTTCTGTCTTCACTAATACCCAGTGCAATTACTCTAATTATAACAAGACATCAGTTTCCATATCCGCCTATAAACAAGGTGAAAACATGTCTGTCTAACAATTAATCTCTATCCTATGAGTCTGACCTTGAAGCCCAGTCCTATTGATTCCAAAAGAAGCTGCTGACACTTTGTTAGTCAGGGCCATCCACTTTCCTCTGTATGACATGTTGCTGTTATCAGTAAGATCTATCAATAACCCAAATAAACACCTTTTTGCTATGCTACAATGCTACATATTTCTCCATCAATGTACCTACTGATAGTAAGCATTGTCGGCATCTGTGGGCAAATTTAATTTTCCTATTCTTTCCTCAAATTCCGTCCAGATTCACATAAAACTACAAGTATATTTGATAAAATCAGGGGCATTTCTGTTGTAGAAATAAGATTTTGCTTTAATTTCTCACTAAACATTTTATTTTATTCTAGCAAAACGTATCACTTTCCTGGCTATAATAGACTGAATTGTTTTGTCTTGGTTTATTTTGTCTTTAAAAATAAGCAGTCATGCCCAGCACTTAAATGGGAGACCATCTGGAAATATTAGGTGCTGGATAGGCAAAGCCAAGGTGTCAGAGCCAAACAATGGGTCACAACAAACTCTATTATTAGAATATCACATCGGTCCTCTTGCCACAGCCAAGATGCCATGAGAATTTCAACAGGAAATTAAAAGGTTCAACTCTTTATCCACAGAAAACAGGAAGCACAGTCTCCATCTCTTCAGATACCACTTCACCCTCACCTTTCCAGCCCCACCCTCTCTAGTTCACTCTGGTTCGCTTTAAGATCACTGAGTCTTTGCTATTTATGCAACACTACATGTGATGGCGTTTTCTTCTACAATGGGAGTTGGGCTAACACTTCTTACCTCCCTTTCAGTAATTCATGTAAAGAAGCTGTCTCAGAAACAGACAGAACCTTAGAATCCATGAGGAATGAAGTAGATAAGATCATTAATGATAGTATAGCACCTCTATAGTTCAGGCCATTCAACAGGAACAATGACACATCAAGAGTACCAGGAGGCTCAGATATGGATGACAAAAATGACAAAAAGTACTGGAATTTTTTCATGTTAAAAAGCTATGAAAATGGTGTTACTGCTTACTGGTTGCCACTGGGGAGAGCATACTGGATTGGTAAAACCACTGTCCTAAACCTGATTGACTTTAGTTTGGATTTTTCAAGTAAGTTATTCAGTATTACATGATGCTGTAGATCATTTCTAGTCTTACAAGGTCCATACAGTTCCCAAGGACAATGCTTTTATCAAGACAGACAAGCAGCTGCTTCCTTGTTGCAGTCTGGAGGTGAAAACTGAGAAATCTTTCTCAGTAAAAAAGCTTGCCTGTAATAGTGTAATACTAAAGAATAATGGCATTTTCATAAGCCTTGCAAGATGTTGGTATGCCTAATGGATTTTGTAGAGTTTTACAGAGGAAAAAAAATGGACAGTAACAAGTATCAAAGCAGAAAAGAAACAATATGAGGTTGGCTGAAAGCAGCTTGGAATCAGCCAGATCCCAGTGTTGCCAGTAGCTAATAGCATAAAGGATGAGAGTTGTTTGCTTTAACGTGTTCTCACGTGGGAAATTCACTAGATGATGCCCTGAACTAGTACAGCAAAAAAGCAAAGAAAATGCTTGTGCTTCCTTGCACCAGATCTACAACATGAAGCTATGCTATCCCGAAAGCCTACAGCACAAATTCTATCTTCTATCTACAAACTAGACATTTTCAGTATAACATAATCCAAAACACATGAAATAATTTAACGAAGGCTCCCTTTTGCTTGCATAACTGAGATTGTATTAGCATCTCCCTTTGGCACAAACTGTGACAGACGAATTATTGCTCATTGCCCCTCAGTTGACAACATTTCTAATGCAGATTGTAGATTGCAAATTCATTTGATAATACATAGATTATGCTGCCAACATCTTTTTAACCTTTACAAAGGTACTTTGAACACTGGTTCCAAAGCATTTTGGATCACAAAGATCAGTCATCTGTCAACATTTCTATTGGACCACCATGCAACATTATCAAATGTGTAACTCGTGACTCTTGGCACTACAGCTCAACAGACTGCTTGCAGATCTCCCATAGGGACCTGACAAACCACCAGTGGCCCATGCACAACAGCTTGAGATTGGTTAATTTGAAATATGTTATTTGTAATAAGCCTTCCACTGGATTCTTCCTTTTGTATTTCACTAATCCTACTGTCTATCACAATGAATCAAAACCAAATGTTAAAGATGGGGGAAAGAAATTGTAAAAAGAACAGAAGATGATCCTGTGAAAACAGAAGGAGAAACTCCTGTTTCTGTACCTTGACATATTGAAGGAGTCCTGTTCCAAATCTGAGACTGCTCACGCAACAGACCTACATCATCTCTGCCAAAGATGGAGAAACTGGAAGTCCATGACAGCACAAAATTACATTCAGAGGCTTGTTTTTATGAGTACTCTATGGGCCGTTTTAAAATCTCTGAAATTCTACAGTTTTTGAACAGGAATGCAGTATTTTATGACATATATGATTTTAAAGTATTTATAATTAAATGTTTTTGTAAGCAGTTGTTGTTTATCGACCTCTTCCACTGTACAGCAATACTTACGGAGATTTTGGTTATAATTTTTTGGTGTGGGACTAATATATATTTGTGGAGCAATTTAGGTCTTGTAAACTGTAATGAACTGTGTCTTTATTTATTTCTTGGATTTCATACAAATAAATTATTATTTAATACTTCTACCATTTGCAGTTATCTGTATTTCCTTCCCTGTATAAATTCAAAACATAAGAATTGTCAAGATTTTTAATGTCCTGGGCCAGGATCTAATTTTCCAAAGATGTTAGGCAGACATCTTCATCCTTTTAAGACTTTGATCATGAGAATAATTATAATCTTACCTCTCTTAAAATGCTGTAAATTAGCAACGTCAACTTTTTAATGGAGATATGAATAACTTTGTTCCAACTTTACATTAAGAGAGTTCATTTTGTTACCTGCTACATATGGGCAATAAAAATAAGGCTTCACTTGAAGAACTTGTAATCTAAACATCCTTAATTATATGTCTACTGGTATTTCTTGCTCTGGTAAAGCAGATGCATACTTGAAGAAGAACATCCCTCAATGGAATGCCCAGGATGCAGATGGGCACTTGGCTGAGCTAAACAAGGCTCATGAAACTCACAGTTAGTCTGCTTGAATATATTTCACTCAGCACCTCATTCACGAGACTTCCATACTCACTGCTACCACAGTGAAGACATTCTCAACTCTGGGCCCATCACATGTTAAAATTTATTGGAAATAAGCAAATGGAAGTGTTTAATCACTTGTTTAGGTATTGAGAAAAGAGCAAGAAAACAAATTATTAAATAAACACTCAAAGAAATACCTTCCTTCTTTCTTGACAGGCTCAGCTTCAGCCCAACACCTTCCTAATCCCTTCTTAACCTACACCCTCAGAGGTGTCCCTGATCTGCACGAGTGGCACACAGGCTGCACTTCCTCAGGGCGTCCCTGCCCTGGTGTGGGTCATATTCAGGTGAGCACCCTACCCAGCAAGCAGTGTGTCCTTCCAAGGCTGCACCACCAGCCATCTCCACAGCGACAATCTTATCACATCTCCTCCATTTTATTTCTCAAAATGAATCTCTGCATTTCTCCTTATGAGTCCCCTTTTCGCATCCTCATATCTTTCCGCAGTCCTCATAGTACTCCCACGTCTCTCCTGCAATATATCCTGCTCCAGCAGCTGCTGACCATTTTAGCACCTATTTGAGCAAAGGAGCCATGTTTTGGGACACTGTGTGCTGTTTCCATCTGTTATCGAGCCAGCTGGACTGGCCCAGAGCACCCTGCAGCTGCTGCCTCCCAAATATTGTTATTGGTTCTAAATACAATGACTTAGTAAAGCTCAGTTGTGCAACCACACAAGCCCTGAACTCTTCAAAGTCATTATGTGATTTATATACACTATACACAATTACAAGACTTAAAAAACCCCAAACAATTAAATTGTAAGGGTTTAATAATTCAATTAAATTTTAAAAAAATTGTTTAATTCCTTGAATTAATTGAATTGTCAAAAATATGAATCACTCAACATAATTACTACTACTTACCACTGGTCTCCAATACCTCTTACAAACTGACACTTCTTGTGGCATACTCCCAGTCTTAACCTGTACCCAAACAATACCACTAGCCAGATGAAAAGACACAAAGAAACCTTATAAACTCTGTAAAGTACATTTTTGAATGGAGCTCTTTTAAAGAGTCTTCTATTCTGAAATTTTATTTATTGAATTCTCCCAAAATGTCCTGGAAAGTAACTTTTTCTTCATTGATGCAATGCAATCCAAAAATAAAAAAAAAAAAATAAAAAAAAATGAAGGCACATTCAATTGTAGAAAAAACAGTGCTACATCATATTTTTATTCCACTGTAATTGGAAGTCTTGTTTTCCAGAGCCAAAACCATAACAGCTAATGACTTCCTAGGAAAATTAAAGCTCATAGTGCTAGGAAAACTTTCAAGAAGCTGTTTAACACTGTCTTCCACCTTAAACTATTTCCCTTCTCAAATTTTCCTTTGATAATTTAAACTTTCTGATATATATTGAATCAAGGATCTCCCACATCTTCCTTTCACAGCTACTGTCTTTAAAATCACATCTAATTTTCTGCATTTATTTTTTTAGTTTTCATATCAAAAAACTGAACTCATGTTCTTCCTGTGCTTAGATGTAGTCTCATTTTTTATTTCCCATGTTTCTTTCTTGAGCTTCAGGTTCAGAAAGAGCTCACAGTTTGGCCAAATCGTCCTGTCTTTCTGGTTTATGTCATTTCTTTTCAGTTCACTAGCTTGTTTCAATTCCTTTTTCTACTAGGCAAGAGAACTTCTCTGCCAGGTCTCTGAATTTGTTGAAAACTGACTGCCAGAAATATGTAGATTTCATTTTCATTTTTTTCTCGTCAAAGATTTCCAAACCTTAAGTAACTGTTCTCCAAGTTATCTTTCTATGTTGTTTTGTCAGTAGTTCCTCCCTAATGCCTGGCAAGAGATGTAAAAGATTCTCTGGTGGGGGCTTTTATTTTTTTTTTAAAAAGAAAGGTATCCAAAAAATTCTCACACTTATTCCTGTAATTGCACAATTCACTCCTGCACAGTTGATTCTGTCACTTACTGTCAAGATGTTTTATCATCTTTCTTGCCCTTGCTTTAATGCTATCTTTACTCATCAAACTTCTCCCTATAGCAGGAGTCCTAATGGGAACCTCACGGGGTCCCTCCCTGGCCTTCAGCTCCCTGAGTCTTCAGACCTGCCTGCTCCAGGCTGTTCCCAGGACTGCCATTAGCAGAAAGGGGTAGAAAAGTCCTGGCAGCCTTCAACAGCATCTCACCCTCAAGCTCCTGGGAGGCAGCATGCTTGCCACCATATCAAGTCCAGGTAACAGGGAGATTTTTCCATTGCTCTCAGAACAGAATTACCTGCAGCAACCATTGCCATCTTTTATTTTCTCCTACAAACCTTGGTCTTGAACCTCATAGCCTTGGGTTGCACAGCTTTTTTTCTCTGCCAGTTAATAGTTTGTCCCACAAGCTTGAGTGGCCTTGCCTGATCAGCTACATCATTTCTGAATCAGGTAGTTTCTGTGTGGTTAATTTCTTTATAGTGCCTATGTTACATCTGTCCTGCATTTATGGGTCTGAAGCTGTGCCTACAGATGTGTAGAAATGAATAGATCACTGAAACACTTTATTTCATCCTTAGTTATCTACTGACTGCTTCCTTGGTTCATAATATCTTCAACAGACAGGAAAGGTGGGAGGAATAAAGAAGGAATCCACTCCCAGAATGAAGGCAGATAAGCAAATTTCTTTTAAGATTTAAGAATGACAGGCCAATGATGCTACTGATCCCTGCACACTAGACAGCTGAGGAATGGGGGGCTGACCTCTTGGCAGGAAGGGTGCATGTTGGTATTACTATACCCTAACTTCATCTCAAAACCTAGCAAGAGTTTCTGCATTGTCTTTTTGAGATTGTAGTCATAAAATTAAGTCTGCTGTAGGCAATATATTCAGCTCACTTTCATACACACACAGCAAGCCTTGTTGCCAGGGCCTCACAAAGCATCTCTTTAAAAAGGAATACAAGATGCTCTTTGTAAATAAAAGTTCATGTGTCTGAGGAATGAAGTCATTTTCCAAAGTCTCAGTGAATGATATTCTTTTTCAAAAGCTGACTAGAAGTTGAGAGGTGGGCTTGAAGGAAAAGATCTGAATGAAGACTGTTAGAGAAACCTCTCTAGCCCTATTAGTCCATGGCACAGCCAGGCTGTCTCCCTCCGCCTCCTCCTCCTCCTGCCCAGAGCCTACCCTCCCCCACTCCAAAATAAAAGATTGGTCTAGCAGGGTTTTTTCTTTAAATAAATTTGGCACCTTTCTGCCTTCCACTGAATAAACTGGAGACGTTAAAAAAGAAACAGCCATGAGAGTCAATGTTTCATGTGGAGCTGTCGGATGGAGTTGTGGGGCGGTAGCGTGGTGGGGGAGGAAAGGGTGACCTCACTTTCTGAACGGCAAAGTTTGAGTGGGAGGGTCTCAATAGGAAAGGTAAAAGGGAATGATGTGAACATGTGAAGGAAGCCAGAGCACCGAGCAAAGCGTCAGTCTGTATCCTGACAGGGGGAGATAAGGTGGCTGGGGAGCCAGCGGTGCTTTCCTGGAATACAATCTCTGTTTGACACTCTGCTTAAGCACTGCCCATCTGTATGTTATTGAGCTGGAGCCTCTGGGGAAAAAGAGGAGCCACAGGCACAGAGAGTGAACGAGGGAGGCAGCAAAAGTGTTTTTCTTCTCTTCTTTCTCTTTTTTTTTTTTTTTTTTTTTTTTTTTTTTTTTTTTAATCAGGGTTTTGTTATACCTCCTTTACATTTTTTTTTTTTTTTTTTTTTTTTCTTTTTTTTCTCTTTTAAATCAGGATCTGGTTAGACTGCCTTGAAGTGCCACATCTGGAAACCGAACGCTGAAAGAAAGTTAAAATAACTGAGGCACCACTAAGCCAAGGGGGGCTGATTGCAGAAGAGGGTAAACAATTACTGAGACGCTAGAAGACCACTGCTGGATGTAAGGGAAGGAAATGGCTTTGATCTTCGCCTGGCCCCTCGTTTCTCCTATATTATTCTTTTTGAGATGCTTCTCGTCCAGCACAGCCTCAAGTGAGGGAGGCGTTTTCCAGTTTGACATTGAAGGTAGCTCAGCGGTCAGCGTGCAAGAAATCACTGCTATCAGAGGGCAGCAGCAGGCAGTAGCTACTGGAAGTTGGGTGCCTTTTGCTGAGGTACAGTAACTCCCTTCTCTCTCTAGTGTCTGTGCTTTTCTGCTTTCATCTGTCTGTGTTAAAGCTCCCATCTGGTTAATGTTACAGCTTAATCATTCGATCCTTAAAGCGATACCGGAGGATTTTTTGCGAGGAGTCTGAGACGTTGTATTTTGGGACTGGACAGATACAGTTCAGACTTCAAAATGTACGCGTGCCCTGCCTGCTGTGAGTAGACAGCTGCTGTACTTTGCAGTGAAGCTGGCTTAGCACGTCTCTGACTTTCCTGCCAACATAACTAAACGGGCCTGTCCAAACACAGCTATTTTACAAGGGTTAATTGTCACAACACTTTTCTGCTTGCCTTGTTGTAGTTCCTGTAATTGCAATTCACTTAAATTTCCAAAAACTGTCTGTCTTTAGTTAGCAAACACTGTACTGTAGAAGTTTGTGCTTTTGTCTCTGAATGCCACAATCTGAAGTTACTTTTTGCAATGGGACCAGGGATAATAAATCAAATATATGTAGGAAGCTGTAAACACCTGCAGAGATTTTAAGACGTCCAAAAAGTATGGGGCTGGGATTGGTGACAAATAAAACTTGAGAGATCTGAGAAATAATTTGATGTTGCAAAATTTTCCTGCAACCTCTGTGTTTTGGGATTGGTTAGTACTCATTCTATCAAGGCTGCATAAGGAGTTGACTACTCAAAAATACAGCTTGAGAAAACAATAAATTACTCAGGCATACTTTGGAGGCTGGGGGGCAGTAATGTCTCATGCATGGGAGATGCAAAGTAGGAGGCAAATTGAGTTACATAAGGTCATGGGAAGGGAAAGAGTAGTTCATCTAGTATAACATCCAAAAAGGAGGTGAGATTAGCACAACCATGTCACTATGGCAATATCAAGATTGTAATCTCTGATACTGCAAGGCTAATTTTCTCCCTGCACTCCAATTGCCAGAGCTAACAGCCATGGAAATAAGTTCACAAGCCCTTCAGACAGCTGGGGTTACCACTGGGCTGGGCCGAGCTCATCCCCCACTGCAGCAGCTCCAAGCAGCTGGGCAGCCTCAGGAAATGCCTGCCAAGCCCTGCCAGGGTCTCAGTGTGAAACATGACCTGTGTGAGAAAATTGGAGTTTACGCCCTGCTCTACTTGGCACAGGGTCTCTTGGGAGCCATCCCGGGCTTGGATATACATGATGTGGGATGTACAGCTCTTCTCCTCTGGCCTGGGATCAGCCCCAGAAAGCTGCTTTGCCACCTGTTGCTTACAACATGGAAAGGCCCTCAGTGAAATGCTGATTTAAGAGCTGAATGGGTTTTGTAGCTACTTTCCACAGGATAATGGGCATAAGTGCTTATTAGCCTTTCTTGATATGACTGTGTAGTATGGTTTTTCCAAAGACACAGTTCACATTACTTCACTTTAATAGATTAGACTTTACCTTGGCAAAGTGCTGTGAGATATGCTGGACACGGCAGGGAAATGACACTTGAGTTTCCTTCAGCCATTTCAATCCTCCATAAAGTTTAATGTGTACAGTCTGATCTAAGATTCACTGATGTTTGCTCTGGCAGTTTACTTCAGCCCCCACAAGGGCAGCACTTAGACTCTGGATCCCATGTCACGAATGAATGATGCTGCCTGCTATCATCCCGCCAAAGCCCTTGGCTGAAGGATGTTATGGCTTCATGAGGAAGCAGATGGAATCCAGGCTTCTTTGCTAGCTGCAGAGTCACCTTGTAATTGCATTTCAGGGCCCACCTCTTTGGCAGCTTCCAAGGAGGACCAGTAGAATGCTTTTCTGAGATTGGCTTTGTAACAGTGACAACCTGATTACCCACTGATACATGCACATAGCTAGTAACAGGAGCTGGGGAACTGGCTCTAAGCCCAGAGGTTGAGGTAGGGGCCAGAGAGTGATGGTCTGGTAGTGTCTCACTTGAGGAAGGAAGGTTTCCTTTGGTCCCCAGTAAGCTTACCCCTCCCAATGCCCAGGAACAGGGTTTATTCCAGCAGGTTTGAATTAGCCTCTTTCAAAGCCTGAGTTCTTAACCCACAGTTCACAGTGAACCGCAGAGTAAACTCTCTTACACAGCGTGGTTTGATTCAGTTCCTTCATCTAAATATTGACTGAGGCCTACAGCTCTCCCGAGCAGACAGAGGCTGTTAGTCACATTGAATGGTGCCAAATCATACAAAGGGGGCAGATTTGCAAGCTGGAGTTACAGAGCTGCGGATGGGGCTTCACTGTGGACTGTGGTGCCAGTCAGCCCAGACATGAAACACACTGCCGTGAAGCTGGAACACAGGTTAGGGTAGACAGAGACCACGGTGTTCCAGCCTGCTGGACAGCATTTGCCCCACACAGGATTCTGCTCTATGTAACATTTTCAGAAATCTGAAAGGTCTGAGATAGTGCTGGTTGGGAGTTTGCAGGCTATAACTGGTTGGATGCTCTTAAATCCTGGTGAGAGTTTGATATTATGAACCTGATAGGAACAGCAGATCCCAATTAACGTAAATGTGTATTAGTGAATATTTCTCAGTTTTCCACTGTTCTTCCTTTCAAATGTTTGGCAACCCTAAACTCAGACAAACTAGGAGAAGTGGTTTAAAAATCCAGAGCTTCTCTGTGCCTTGGGTTTGAATGAAAGCCTTTTAACAGCAGAAAGAAGACTATGTTTTCAGTGCTATGCTAATATTCTGTGCCAACTCAGAGTGGACCATGGGTTTGAATTGGACTTCAGGCAACATCTAGTAGCTTGGTTACATGGTTGCTATTCAGCATGCAATCCAGTACACCTAAATTAGGCACATGAACTGTTCCTAAACTTTTTCAATCACAATCAGCACTGTCTTCAAGTATAAACCCAAATTCCCCATACATTATTTGAGACACTAAGTTTTTAGACTCTAATTCCTAGTGGTCTTCCCTGGAGGCTCTCAAACAAGCCTCTTCCTCTTTAACAACTATGTTGAGTACTTGTTTCAGGACAGCTTTATTAATCAGCTAGAGTCTGGAGCACAAAACGTAGGTGTTTAAATTAACCAGACTAGATTCCACCAAAGGAAACATGATGTTACCTACAAATGAGCACTGGTAGTGACCATGATGGAATACGGATTTCTGGTTCAAGAAGAATGCTTATAAATTGATAAAAAATATTCTGAAAAGTATCATGAGAAGGATTATAGTGTTAGGAATTGGAAGATAGTTGAGAGACTCTACAATTCAATCTGCTTAGCTCAGAGGGAGTTTATTAAAAACCTTTGAACTTGTGTAAACACATACACAGGCAAAAAAAAAAATAATAAGCTAGCTTGTCTAACAAATGAAGGTCTCATCATAGGCAATAACTGGAAATTGAAAGCAACCTAGTTCAGACTACAACTGAGTCACAAATTTTAATTTCAGAGGTAATTACCTCTTAATTAAGCACTGGTGATTTGATCCAATTGTGCTGGATTGTCTACCAAGAGACAGATCAATATGAAAAGCACTCTCAAGCACTCACTTGCTTGTGTACTATTTAGGATCATTAAGTTGCTTGGCTCACTAAGGCTATAAGGGCTTGTGGGGGAGATGTTACAGTGATGAATCCTTATGTGTATGGGGAGAGAGTGAGCACAAAGGACTGCACTCAGTTCAACAGTATAACCCAGCTGCAGTTGGTGGCATTAACGCAGAGATTGATTTTTCCAAATAAAGACAGACTAAAATATTTTAAAAGAAGGATTCATCAGAGATGGAAGCAAAGGATTTTAAAATGACTGACAGAGAGTGAATGAAAACAAGTGGCAAACATCAGAAATCTTTGGTTTGGTGTTCCAGTAATTAGCTTAGACATAGCAGAAGAAAAGGGGTTGGTGACACACTACCAGTTTTGGAGAGGCACAGAGTTAAAAACTGAGAACCAGAAGTAATTTCTGAGAACAGTTACATCCCACTGTGAAACAGATGCCTTTAAAAATAAAAGGCAGGTCATACGTTACCATGTGGATCTGAAGGCCACCACTGTCAACATTTGCATTTGTAAATTCCTGACATGATGGTTTTAATTATATAGGTGTAGATTTTGTTCCCCAGTAGGAATAAAGTTCCTTACAGAGTTTAAGATGAGAATAAACAGTGGTACAAGACTTCAAATACTAGAGAGTATGGCAAATTGTTCCCTGTGACTCACATTGTGCAATCACTCAATTTAATGTAAAATGGATCTAAGGTGCCATCCACAAAAAGAGTCATTTCATTTTTATGTAAATCACTACATGAGATCAAGAAAACAGCAAAGAGAGACCAGTACAGGAGATGAGTGTGGGAAGGATAAGTGGAAGAAAGGGAAGACAGACATTCTGTGGAGCCATTCACGCATCCAGAGACATTCTTGCCAAGCCAGAAATAAAATGTCCTCTATGGAAAGAAAAAGCAAAGCAAATAGTGAGAAAGAGAGCAAACTAAAGCAGGAAGAAAACAAGGAGATGAAAAAAATTATAGCAAGAATGAGATAATCAGGAGCCTTAAGAGTAAAGAGTAGTTAGGACAGGGCAGGAAGCCAATTCCCAGAGTGAAGGAACGCATGATGTTGTTGGACGGGTGGAAGACGAAAACTGTTTCCAGCACCAGTGTTTTTCACTCAGGGAAAAGGCAGAGAGGCAAAAGAAGTCCTTTAAAGGAAACAATTGTCATAGTCCAGTCAAAATTAGCCATTTATGATGAGAGAAAGTAAGACACAGAAGTTATCGGATGGATCTTGCATATCAAAATTATATGTTTGAGTCACTTTTTCTACCTGACTTCTACCAGCAGTGCAAATCTAAATTTTCAAAAGCAATAAACAGTATTTGAGGTGCTTTCTTTCTGTTTCTCTAAAGCAATAAGCAATAATTAGCATGGGACATGTGACAAACTCACCTCTTTAAAATGGCTCACATTAAATATATAAAAAGAGAGCAGTCATAAGTCCTGGCCACTTGTTAACAAAGATTCAAACTATAACCAAATTTCCTTCACCCCTTCCCCCATAAAGGCTGGAACAGAAAATCTTGCAGAATGTTTAAGGAAACCACCATTTGATCCTCACTTGTGGCGTTAATCTGTTTGAAACAAACTAGCACTAAAAGAAGCAGCAGAAGACCTAATCCTGAGGTGTGAGCCAAAAAGGGTTTTAGCTTGACAGAAACCTTTATATTCTTTTAAACTAATGAGAACTGCATCTACCTTTTAAAAAGCAGAGCTTTAAATCTATTCATTTCAGACCCTTGAGGTTATGTTAGGTTAACTCCCATAATGAGCAACTTGGATTTCTAGCTGCTGTTTTTTTCTGGTACAAGATTATGTTCAGAGAAACATCTATTAGTGGGAAGGAAGTTTTACTGCAGATGTTTGTGATTCCAGCTTAAGTTTCTCATCAAAACTTTAATGAAAATCAGCTGCTTGGAGTAGAGTTGCCAGACCCCAAACCTTCTCAATCATAGGAATCTGAAGCAAATGGAAGCACAGGGCAGAGCAGATGGATAGTGGGAAATATTCATTTCAAGAAGTTGCATAAAGCACCCACCAGAACAATGCAATTTAAACCCCACTGCAGTGAGTTCCCACAAATTTTTGGGCACGTACCAGCAAAGTGCCCCAAAACTTATTCAGGCCTGTGAAAATCAATGAAAGGCATTTCATGCCCAGTCTTGTTCATGACATGGGAAGCAAGGAAGGAATTAAAAGTCCATTTTTTCCAGGGGGTATCAGAAGCAATAAAAGAATCGGTTTCTGAAGGAGAACTTGTCCTAATTTAAACGGATAAAAATTAAAGCTCCTAATATTCAAGAGCTGTGTAAAATAGGGGTAGTTTCTGAGTAATACATAACCAGCCACTGATAACCAGTTCATTTTCAGACACCACCATGAGCTGCGGATGTTTGGAATGTGCATCCTAATGCAAGATTCAACCACTGCTGAATAGTACAGTATACAAAACTGTTAGAGCTCCACAGTTTTGAAATTTAATTGTTTGTCAATAAATAATCTCAAAGAGATTTTCCTAAATATCGGTGAGGACACATTGTATCTGGCAGTGCAAACAGAGACTGACTAAAATGCAATAAATACAATCTGGCTTTGCCATTCCTGTTCAGCCATACTGTATAATTCTTTAGATGGTTATTCTCTTAAAATAAATACTTCAGAAATACTAGAACTCCCTTTTTTCTTTTAAGACAAACCAGCATGAAACAGTGCTAGAACCCCAGCACTCAGAGTTCCTACAATACCTAATAGGAGCCAAGGAATAATAGAAGGTTCTGAAAAATATTTTAGAAATTACTATTCCAAGTTTACAAGACCATAAGAAGAAATAAAATGTTATTTTTTAAATCATGACATATGGAAGCCAAAGAGCATGGGAAGAACTGGCACATCCGAATGTTAATTTGAAACACAATTTAATAATTACTGAACAAAAAATTTTACCTCCATGAACAACTTCCAATATGATCTGCATAAACAGTCACTTTAGCTAAAACTGTAAGGCTCTAAACCACTGTTTGACTCTGTCTTCCCAACAACAATGAATAAAAATTAACTCATTCAGTCTTTCATCATTGGTATCAGGCAGAATAAAAAGCTGTACAGGATCAGCACACAACAACCATTTCTAGGTTGTGTGGTTACTACCATACAATGAATCCTATCACAGTCCTAAGGCCTTCTGAGTGGCAAGAGACGAGCAGATTTCTTTTCTGTCAAGGTTAATGCAAGGCCAGTATGTCCTGTTGTTTCTCACTATGGTTTTCCACCTCTGAGCCTGGATGATAGCCCTTGGAGAGCCACAGAGAGCCTGCTGTTCATGACCGCCTTATGCTGTGCTCCCCAGTCCCAGCTTCAGGGATCCTTCCTCAAAAGCACTCTGTGGAAGCAAGCATTTGTCCAGAGATAATCTGCTACAGTATCCAAAAAAGGGAAAAAAAATAAATAAATACTGGCAGGGCGAAACACAGCACAGCCCTCTTTTACTCCTGCTATTAAAATACTCCAGAAAAGCTAACACAGCCTGGCCTGTTGAGTGTTGGCAAGGTCTCCAGAGCAGTACCTGGCACAAATCCATTAAGGCAGGAGGTGGGCAGGTGTTCAAGGTCTAGACATGGTGTAAGGTCAGAGGGAATTTGTGTGCCACACTCAGCTTTTTGCAGGTTTGTGATTTTCTGTGGCTCCCTGCTTCCCATCAATAGCAAGGATTGTCTGCAGAGGTTCAACAGAGTCTAAAGCATCAACTCATTACTTTCAGGTCAGATGGAATCAGGGGTTTGGGCAATGGACTTTTGTGAGAGATCAGGAAAGAAATTGTTGGGTTTTTGTCTTGATGCATCTGTTCTTCCCCCTCATTGAGCCAACAAGAAACTGATCTCTTCATTATCAGACTATGTTTATGATGAAACAAGCCAAGGGCTGAAAGACAGTGAGAGGCTGGGACAGGTTATCCCTTCTCCCAAGCCCTGGGTTTTCCCCTCTCAGAGCATAGCATCTGCCCACCTCCAAGCTGGACGTAAGGCATGTAGTAGAAAGTTAACCATGATGAGCTTTTCCTTCTCACACGTTTGCAAAGTGATGGGACCATCAATGGGTAAGCCCTATTTCTGAGAACAGCCCAGACACATGGCACCTTCCCATCAACCATTCCCAGCAGCTGCCTTTTTTGGCCACAGATGGGCCATCCTTGGGAGGGAAAGCTGGAGGGAAGCTTTTTATCTTGCTCCTTCAAGATTTTCACATTGGCTTGTATTTCATGCTAACAGGCTTTTAAATTGATGCCATGGCTATTGGTCAAGCAGATCACTATATGTCTCTACTGTGATTCCAACATTTCAAAAAGCTGCAAGATCAAAACAGGAAATGTTAGAAATCTGCAGTGGGGGAAATGGCCATAAAAGGGAAATCAAAGGAAGCCTCAGATTTACCCTGTCAGTTTTAACAGTGTCCCAAGAGCACAGTTGGACCTGCTTTAAAGACCACTTTTTATCCCTTGCAAATTTTTGTCTCTGTCTGGAAATCTCTCAGAGAGTGCTGTAGTTTGTCAGCTGATTATGTCTAACTTACCTGGGGGAGTCAAGAGAAGAAAGTATGACTCAGAATGCACATTTCACGTGAATGTTTTCTGGGGACAGAGTGGAGGGTAATTAATGAGGAAGCAACACAGAATTATTTATCCCTTTTCCTGTAAACTGTTCTCCTTGAATAAACTTGGCATTCTGTTTGAAAGAGGAAAATCAAACAGCTACCTTTCCAACTGTGTATTTTCTATTTCTAACTGTGAGCAACTGTAAGTTTTTTACTTAGTGGGTGTAGTTATAAGTACATTATGCAGAGGCTGGTATTAAACTCTAATTCTTAGCCATCTTGCAGACAGCTAAAACATTTTAGCCTTCCCTGGTGTTGGAGAAGAATGCATTTTAAGCAGAGGCTTTGTCTTTCCCACTGTATATGGAAAAAATGACTGTGCACTTCTATGGAGAATGCCTAGCTAAGAAATGTTTGTGTTGGATCCTACCCCATCTGCATTGCTGAATAGCATTTTGTTTTCCACTTCAACTGGGGAAGGGGTAACAGTCTGGAAACATTTTCAGCACAGGAAATTTTTTTTTAAATTAAATAAAATTACTTAGTCAATGTCACAGATAGTGTTGTCACTCTGCGTAAAGGCATTGGCTTTTAGTTATTGCTTGTTTTTGCAGGAATCACTGTCAGTCTGGCACTACTACAATCAAGGCACACAGAAGCCCACTCAAAGAACAAGTGACAGTGGGGTGGGGAGGGATTTCCTTGTCATTTTTCCCTGTTGCCAATGCCCTGTTTTGCTTATTGATTTGGGGGTTCCCCATGTTTAATTAGCCATACTCACTTTTTCTCTGACTGCTAGCTCTACTATACAACAGGGAGAAATAGAGGTAACTTTTGTTCTGTATCTCACCCACCAGCAAGATTTACCCAGAACTGGAGCAACTAGTTTCAGTCTTGCTAGTTTTAGTTTTAGCTGCCTCTGAGCAATTTGTCTGAAACTTCAGGAAGATGGTTTCCATCAGCACCACAATCTGTTCATTAGCATCAAAAATAAACTTCT
Organism: Merops nubicus; assembly: GCF_000691845.1. Classification (NCBI taxonomy): domain Eukaryota; kingdom Metazoa; phylum Chordata; class Aves; order Coraciiformes; family Meropidae; genus Merops; species Merops nubicus. The sequence goes on from NW_008608428.1 coordinate 61,174, forward strand.
GTTTTGGAAGTTGGTGAGTTGATAATTCCTCAGGTGATACATAAACATTCCCAATTGTCAAGCATAAATCAGCAAGTGAAGTTTTCAAATTAGGCTGTTATTAAGTAAGGGCCTTGTCCTGTCTCCATTAAGGCAATCACAATTTTTTTCATTAAATTCTGAGGAGAGCTCCACCCCTCTGTATAGATGATGGAAAACTTACACTGTTAAATTGTTGCTTAACACAGCAACAGTTGGAAAACCAGACTAAATTCAGTCATCAGATATATTCCTTAGCAGCTGCAGACTGGCCAGACCTGGCATGCATGGCTCCAAGCCATAACCCCATATCCTCAGATGGCAGCATCACTGCAGACAAAAAGGGACAATACTGAGATCCACATGCTCGGGATGACAGGAAGGACACTAGTAACAGAAAATAAGGCTTCATCTGTTTCATCATTCATTGAATAGTTCATTTACTAAAAAAGGTTACAGATTCAAAACTAGTGTCACTATTTTTTTATGTCTGAAGATTCAAATTACTGAGCTTCACGAAAACACACCACTGCAGCTTTAATGAGCATTTCATATAGCTTACCTAGAAAACTCCATTAGTATATTAATTTGCCCAGATCTATGCCAAATTTACCCAGTGAGGCTTTAATTTTTGTTAAACCTACCTCATCTCAGAATTTAATTTAAAAAATAAGAATATGCAGCAATATTGGGAGTGTTCACTGAATTACTATCTCAGCAAGAAAGAATTTGCTTTCATATTCGCACACTAAATAACAAAATAGAAAGCTTGTTATTGTGTAATTCACATAATTGCTTTAGTTTGTAATCTCATTAAACATAATTAGAACTGAGATATCTGTTAAGATAAGTGGATTAAAAAGATTACCTATTGTGCCCTTCACCAATTTCGTTAATTCCTAATTTACAACAGCACTGGAGCATTGGAAGTAATAAATATTTCACAGTTAACAATGTCAGAAATTCAAATGAACAATACAGGAATTTAATGTACTACACCAGGGTGCTTATTATAAAACTATCATGAATATTGATTTGGAGGCTAAGATAAAAAATGTGTTCCTCTCAGAAAAGTTTACAATTTTAAAAATAAATTTGAAATTGCAAATGCCTAATTTGCACGGGGTTTGTGCCCTTGAAATGGCAAATGCTGTAGAGTGTCTTTTTGCATGCAGACAGTTCTCTAACAGCTGTAGTGTACTATTAAATAGGGTAATTAGTTGTCTAGCTATGATGTCACACACTGAATTAATTTCTCCAGTAATAATAGTTAGAATGTGACCATTCTAGTTCAGAAGAATTTGATACTGTAGACCCGAAGTAATGAAGGCATATAGAAATTATAAATATAGCTTGAAGGCCTAGGGGAATGCTGGTGAGAAAGTTTGTTTGTTTTTAATTCTCTAGGTTTGTGAGGCTTCAAAGCTCAGATAAATTTAGCAAAAATCCATGCAGAAGAAATACAATTGCAGAGCAGATATGTGCTTTTGTCTGCGTGTTGTGGAGTATCTTACAGTGTAGAACAGGACTTCTGCCCATCTTTCTTTATGATAATTTCCATGGTAGAGCATGTTTGGCCTCATTCTCCAGAGAAAGACCCCTCTGAAATGTCAGTTCATAGGAATTTATAGGTTCAAGTACAAAGACAGTCTTGAATTTGCTATTACTCAAGGTCTGGGAATTTGAAATTCATTTATTTCTGCAAATGATAACTTAATCTAGACTAAAGCATGATAGCTCCTAGGAAGGGCATCACCAGGGCTTGGTTTTTTTTTTTAATTAGTTATAGTTAAACTCAGTATTTGTAAGAACTCACAGCAACCTTCTCTGTAGCCAAGATCTGGTCTAAGAAGATGCATACAGCAGACTAAGAGAAGTGAACAGCACAGGTTAAAAGAGAAAGTTATCAGAAGAATTAATGTTATTTGTACCTTCAGTGAGAGCTGCAGCTCTTTATTTGTCTTTACAAGAAGAGAAAAATGTTTTAATCATTGTATCTAAGAAAAACAAATGCCTTGAAAGACATTTTAACAGAAACATCTTCTATGTTAAATACATTTTTCCATATTCATGTTTCCTTCCTCTTATTAACTGAAGAAAACATATTTTCCTTAAATATCTTAAAAGCTCTCCTACAACATTAGTTTGAACTTTTCATGTGAAATTTTTTACACTAAAATGTAATTCTTTCTCTTTCTCCCTGTCCTCTTTGACTAATCTTTTTCATATATCAGGTATGCTTTCACAGTAGAGTTCTTGCAGGTCACTCATAAAAGTTGCCCTCAACTACCAGAGCATGATCTATCCCTTAGAAAACATGGAGGAAAAAAATGGGAAAGACAGCACAATGCAAAGCAGTGCTATGTAAATATACAAATGAAAACGTGGCCGTTTAGCTGGAAGTCAAAAAAAAAAAAAAAAAGTTCTTTCAACACTGGATTAAAAAGTCTTGTGTCCCGACAGAGCTTTAGATTTACTGGAGCCATCTGAAACAAGCAAATCATGACTATCATAGATGTCTGCCCATGAGGGGATATTCATTATTCCCGGTGGTTCTGACTAGTTCTGCTAAAAGACGTGAAGCTGTTGACCTGTGTCACCGCTTTAGATTACATTGGGGACATCTGTGACACTGTAATCTGGGATTACATTGGGTATGCTGCTGTGGATCATATTGGGTACATATGGACACAGAACCAGGCAACCAACCAGCTGCAGGTGATTGAGAAGGGTTCTGGACCAGATGATGTCCAGAGGTGCCTTACAACCTCAACCATTCTGTGAAAATGTGAGCAAATTAGAGATGATGGGTATGTCATGAAGCAGGTAAGTGACTAGAACCAGGTGCAGGGAAAGGTAAAGTGGACAAAAGTAGGAGGATAAATGGAAAGCAGGACAGGGAGAACCTGAGCATGAGTAGAGAACAAGACAACAGCCAAAGGTCTGTGGAAGCCAGTGGGGGCAGATGGAAAACCACAACCTGTCAGTGTAATTATCATCGAATCATAGAATCATAGAATC